>NC_059500.1:75838360-76044011 GCF_018139145.2 Gymnogyps californianus | reverse complement strand
GGGGTAGCTAGCAGTATGTCATGTCTCTGCAGGTATTATGAGAAAAGAAGCAGAGACACAGGTGATTACAAATAGATTCAGAGATAAAACTTTCCATCCAATTCCATCAGCCCTGGCCCTCTTTAATATTTAGCTATTTCTCAATAAACTAAAATGACAGCAGAGTCTCTCCTGCTGAGTCTTTAAAATATATGTGTATACATTATATACAGTTCGCTCCTTATTTCTTTCCTTCCTTCTACCATTAAACTGGTGTTGTGTCTACTGCTCTGTAAATGTGTAAATGGCAGCTTCTCTTACTGATAGTGGAAAAGTTTGAATAGTGTGGTTTTGCTGTAGATGAAGCAAGGGAGAGGGAAGAGGAGGGCTGTCTGCATGTCTACTGGGTGATGAATGCGTGGTTGGGGGTGTTAAAGCAGAAACTGTTTCCTCAGAGTCTTGGAGGTATGTTCCTTGACAGACTCCTACACCCATGATAATGTTTATGTGTTTAAATTCTTCTTTAGGACCCTAATCTTCCTTCCTTATATTGGGCATAAAATATCTAAATAGAAGTTAAGTACCTTGATGTCTTTGCAGATCACTCAAGTTTCTCCATTCCTACTGCATTAATTTTTATACATGGGGTCTTATCATGGGTCAGGAGTGCAGAACTGCCTGAGGAGCACACAAATGTACAGAGGGATGTTTGATTGTTCTGCTAAGGCACATCACAAGAGCAATAGCCTGTGCACAGCATTGTTACTGGGCAATATGCCTATCACAGGAGCTCCTCCAAGCAAGGAGTCAGGCTATGAGATACACCACCTTGCAGTGGTTCTATGGCAATCACACAGACACAGGCACACACCCCAGGATCCACAGTAGGTTGGTCTACACAGAGCACATGGGCACACTGAGCAGAAAAGGGTTTGTGGCACTTCAGTGTACAGGCATAATGTTGCATGCAACAGGAGAGCACGCATTGCAAGTGAGATGGATGAGTCACCTGGGCAGTGACTGAGAATGGATTTGTCTACCCTTTGGGAGTCTGGGCATGGCTTTACTTCATAAAGACTGCAGGACCCTCCTAAATCAAGGGGATATTGCCTGTACACCTGGGATGCTGTAATTCCGCATGTGTAGATATGTATATCTAATGGAGAGAAAAGAGCATACAAATAAAAGCTTCCCAAATAATTAAGTCCACAATGAGCTATCAATCAATACAGAAAACCATACCTGTTCAGCCTCTGCAGGAGAGACATACCCAAGACCCATCTGTTCAATGATCTAAAAGGGAATGCTTAGAACAAGTGTTTCAGAAACAAAGGTAGCATGGAATGACGCTTGCCTGAGCTAACCCACTCCAAGGTTCTGGCAATCATTAAGCCAAAGGGTGTCCAAAACCTTTTCTGTCTAAGGTGTCCCAGAAAGCAAAACACTTCTTGTGAGATCATCGAGAAACACTGCTTACACCTTTTAAACTTCATAGCGTTTGGTCTTTAACCTTTGAGCATGGACTAAAGCTTGCATTTAAAATTGGACCTGAAGTAGGCTTGATTTGTCTATGCAAGTATATACTCAGAGTCATGACAGAGCTTCTCAGCTTCTGCCAAAAGCCTACGGTGGGCAAAGAAAGTGAAGTGCATTCAGGTGGTAGGAAGAGGTTTTGCAGAGGGAGATGCTCTAAAGAGAAGCTGGAAGAAGCCACTCTGTCCTGGGGCCAAATTCCAAGGCTGGAGTGGCTCTTGCTTCATCTGCACTCTGATGGTGCATTTCTGCTTCCAGGAGACTTTCCCAATATTCCACCTTTGCCTGTTCATTACGGTATCTCTGGTTATAATTAAACTCTTCCTTTAATGAGATACCACATGTGTCTTTCCATAACCTTCAGTGTATTCACAAGGAGACTTCATCTCCTCTGGCTAGATGTACTTTTCGCCTCATGGCAGCTGGGAACCATGAAGATTGAAGGGCCTGGGTTGTTTCTGGGACTGGTGTTGAGGCAGACACCTGATGTTGGCCAAAGAAGAGCTGTGTGCCAGGTGGTCTCATGGTTTAACCCTTTCACATGCTCAATCATGAAGTGTTTGCAAAGCCTTTCAGACCAAGCAGCCTCTGGCACTGCTCTACTGAAAACCATTTTTCTGCTAAAAGCAAAGCTGAGGAACAGCCTTACTGACAGTAGTTTTCTAGGCATGGACTGCCTGGTTGCAGCTGGGAAGGTGTCCAGGGATGCTGGGAGAATGCAAACAGGATGACTGTTAGCCCTTTTCCCTGGAAGCCAAATATGCTCGTCTTTGTGTTAGCCTTGTCCATCATGCAGTTGGCAGTAATGGTCCAAAGGCTTGCATTCAAAACACCTGATCCTCAGCTGGGGACAAAAACAAACAACAGAATAACTCCACTGACTTCAACAGAACTGTGCCATTTTACGCCAAATGAGCATCTACATGTAGGCATCTTAGGGTAGCTTGAGAGGCTGGAAAATCACAAACTCTTAATTCTGTCTGAATAGTTCGCTTGACCTAGAGAGAGGCTGGATGTCATTGTCTTCAGAGTCAGGATATTTACCCATTTCCAAGGATAAGCAGTGCTGTCTGTATCAGGACAAATGCATCATACTGTAACGTTGTCATCCATTGTAAGAGATGTGGGTCTTGTTGCTTTGACCAGGGTGGGTTAGACAGTAGGCTATGTGTCAGTATCCAAGCTATATGATGGGAGTTACACTCAATGCCCACATGGCCTGTACGTGCATGCCCCTGTTTCTGTGTGTGTGGAGGCTCTCTCTGGAAAGGGAGTGCTCCTCATACCCAGTAGAGAGGAGGGGTAATAAGGAGAGAGAGAAACAAAAGTCCATGTAAATAAATTGTGCTTCTAACTCCATTGCCAAACTTGTTGCCAGATAGCTTAACTTCTTTTTTTTTTTTTTAATACAATAAATGACTCTAAACTGTCTGTCTAAAAATCCCTTTGACATTTCATTCCTGTTTTTTATATACATCAATTTGATTTCCAGTCTGGTGTCTCATTTCAGCTGGGGTATCTAGACCATTTCATCTTCCCCATCTTATAGAAACTATTTCTTCCCTCTGATCTTTACAGCCATCCTTTGTTCTGCCCTTTCTAGTTCTACTTTATTCTTTTTCCAGCTTTCTGGTGAATTCCATGCACCACCATAGGAGGCAGAGCCAAACTCTTTTAAGGATCGGACTTTGGAATATAATTTTGTTGCCTTTTTAATTCTGTTAAAGGACTCTGTGCTCATAGTTTACCTTCCAGAAGGCGGGGGAATTGGTTTTTATTTTTGTTTTTAATTAATTATTTAAAAGAAAAAAAAAAAAACAACACACCCAAAAAACCTAACCCCAACTTCTGTCTTGGATGGATGGGTGTTTTCGCTGTCAGGTTAAAGCTGAATGCACAGCTCCAGGGCATCGCTCCAATATTTCAGTTCTTCAGCTAGGTGATACTTCCAGAGTGTTTGCACAAGAGATGCATCACGGCGTGGGGGAAGGAGGGGTGGAGAGGAAGAGTCTGTCAGCAAGAGGCCCCATGCTAATCTTCTCTTTCAAGACGGGGCCCTTTTGGAAACCTGTTTTAATATTCATGGTCTTTAGGTAAATAGTCTCTGAGTCAGGCTGTCAGTTTCTGCAAATGTGGCTGTCTTGCTGAAGCTACTGCACATTTATCAGTGAGTAAACAGTGACAGGAGTAGGGGATTAGAGAATTAAATTAGTGTGTAACCACTCTCCTTCTCAAGTTTTTGGCATTGCCTCTTGTGTGTTTTGTTCCAAGAAGTTTTTGTGTTGTTTTTTCTTTTTAATCTCTGACTCTCTCTTCCTCTCTTTCTTCCTTTCACACACACCCATGTCACATACTTATTTGAAGTCTCTGAGATTTTCCTCATTTTCCATTTTTTTAAACTGTGGGGTTTTTTAATTTATTTTCCTATCAACATGAGATCTTTAAAATAGCAATGAAGCAGGCTGTAGGAAAGGATCAGGAGATGCTTGCTGACGCTGACCAGCTCTGCTCTTTTCCTCCTGGTCCTTTGAAGTTTCTCTGGCTGGGTTTCCCAACTGAACAGCTCTGTTCCAGTGAGAAGAGCTGGCACTTCCCATCTGCACCACTCTTATTTTTTCCTCCTTTCTTTCCCTTCCCTCCCCACTCCCCACAGGGCATGACATAGACTCTGCCACCTGCCTTGCACTCATCAGGTTATAAGCCAAATATGCAAGCGCCTTGGCAGCGCCATGTTCTTGACATCCTTTGTTGCCATCCCCTGACACCGACACGCAGACACGCAGTGGTCACCCCTTCCCCCATCCATCTGTGAAAGGAGGAGACGATTTACTCTATTCTGGCAGCTGAAGCCAGACCGATTGCAGAGGATGCCAATTAGGCCTTGGAGACACTAACCAGGTCATGTCCAGTGAATTTCCCACTGGCCGTTGCAGGGGTGTTGGTCCTGGTGTGGGTGCTGGGGGCTCCTGGGGAAAACACACTCCTGATGTTTAAACAGCGAGAGCCAGATTAATCAGTGTCTTAAGGCATGGTGAACAACTTGGGGTGTCAGCATTGCAGGTAGTGCTTACATCGGTCCCATAACGTCTGTCCCTGTGTCGTAGCACAAACAGAGCATATGTTAGGCATCCTCTTCTGTTTGCCGTATTAAAGCCAGTCTATTGGGAGCACCACAGACATGGTAGCAACTTCCAGGCTCCCTTCCCAGCTCAGAGCAGAAAAAAAGTGGGAAGGAAGGAGAAAAACAACCACTTCCCCATGTATCTCCTTGCCTTGTGTTAGGCTGATACCCACTGGCATGTACACTGCTACAGATGGGACAACAGTATCTTGTTGTGTATCCAGCCTGCAGAGTTTGACTTGTATTTGCGTCTGCTAGGTTCAGCCGGGTTCGCCGAGGTGGGTGGCGGGGAGCCAGCGCTGTAGCTCTTTGTATTTATTATTAACACCCAGCTCGAATCGATGCAGGCTCCTGTTACAAACCTCATAGTAAGCTTTCTCAGGCAAAGATTTTTTTACAAAGCAGAAACTCTTCCTCATTCTTTGGCAGGTCTTACTTCAAATTTGGGGATTGACCATGCTAGGACTGCTCTTGCATGCAAGTCATTTGGACTAAACCCTGTAAAAGCCACTGCATACGGTAGTTTGTGTATGATCTGTCCTTTAGCTGTAAGGGCTGGCCCATTTTATGTTCTGTTGGAGGGCTGGGATGGCAGATGGGGCAGTTAAATTTGCTGCTGATGGGCAGAGGAGAGAGGCTGCTGCAGGTTTCCATGGGGCCCCTGAAGTCCTTTACAAGGGATAGGATGGGATGAACTTCTTCATCTGCCCCCACTTACCCTATAAATGTGAGCCTTTTAAAAAATTGCTAGTGGATGTTTCTGCAGGGAAGGGGCATAGATGGAATAAGGAGAACACAGGGCAAATAAGTAAGTTTGCTTTGGCATTTCCATCCCTCTGAACACCTACCAAAGTGTTAAGAGCTGTGTAACAAGCCTCTGAACTAGACAGAAATCCCATTTTGGCAAATTTTTATTGACCATGTGGACATCCCTGTGACATTTCCTACACCCCCTCTCCATCACCATCAATCTCCTGCAGGGCAGGTCATCACTGAGGGGGAGGAAAAGATGGTCCCACAGATGGCCTGAGTTCAGAGGGTCTGTAGGAGTGAGACAACTCTCATTTCCAGATGTCAGTGGAAGAAATAAAATAAAGTGAAATAAAATAAATTAAAATAAAATAAGATGAAGTGGAAGTCGCCCATGAAGCCCCCTCCCTCCATACCCTTGCTTGCACACACATTACCCTGATAATGACATCCACCCTTGGGGGCTTTACCATTTGGAAATTCCACAGTAGATGAAGAATGCAGCTGCTGCCCCCAAGCAAGCGCCCAGGCCAAACAAATGGACCTGCTGCCATGGTGTAAAGGCCTCTAAGCCGTGTGTGTGCTCCCTGCCCAGGATATGCTCCTCCTCGTGACACATGGCACATCTTGCTAACAGCAAACACACATAGATGCCATCCAGCTGGGATGGGAACAAGAGCAGATGCTCCTATTAAAAAGGCCATAAGACTCAGTGCCCCTGTGCCCTGTTCAAAGGGAAAGTCCAAAGTGGCTTGTACAAACAGAGGCTCTTTTCCTTCTGTCACCTCCTCCTCCCTGGAGTTGAGTGTAATAATCAGCCATCCCCAAAGACATTTCTGCTTAGTTTCATGCTTTGTGGTCATGGTTTATTGTCATGGTTCTTGTCTATGTGTTTGTAATGGTTGAAGCTGCTGCCAGGACTTCCCATGCTGGTTGTGGTTTTTTATTTGGTTGTTGGATCTCTGCAAATGTCCTTGTTGGGGAACGATGGGATTTTTTAAGTGAGGGGGTTTTCCTGCTTTTACAGGAGATCAGTCATGGGTGCAAATCTGAACCTCAGCTATGGGCTAAACACAGAACAAGAACTTTCCAGTGGTATCAGAAGGAAATCCTTTATTCCTTGGCACAGGGAAGTGTCTCTCCGCGGGTGTTTTGGGAGAGAGAACTGAGATCAGGTGCATGGTGTGTCATCCCAGAAGATGCCTGTATTTCTCACACACTCCCCTGGGCTTCCTAGGGAGGGACTGTGTCAACAAGACGATGTTTTTTCTTTCCCTATCCACTCCCATAATGGCCCTAGGGAGGAATTACAGACTCCCAAAGCTCCAGATCTCCCAAGTGAATATGGTCTCAGAGAGTCTGTTTTTCTCTCGGTAATGACCAGCCTTGCTACACTGGGAGGGAATGAGGTTGGGAGGATGGCCTGTCGGCTAGCACACACCTAATCAGGATTGAACTGTGCCCTCAAAAAGGGCTGAAGGTGCCCACAGCAGTCCTCCCTGTGAAATTCTTATCTTTCTTCAGATGAGGGGGAAGAGGAGGGTAGAGGACAATGACAGAGCACTGCTTCCCATCCTGCACGTGGCATTAGCTCTTTCACCCCCCTGCTTTTGGAGCAAGCAGCAAAGGGAGATTAGGAGCAAGGCTCTTCTTTGCAAATTGGTATTTCTCTTGGAGATGGGAAGTGATAAAATCTCATCTTCCTCTCCCCTCAAAAACTTCCTTGCTGCTCATGGTTATCTGAAGGTTAACCACAGCCCAGACAGTCAACCACTGAAACAAAACCAGAATGAAAAAGCCTGTATGTAGTGCTGCAACCTGAAAAATAGCCTGGGACAGTGCTGTAGCTCAGGGATGGCTCTTAAAGTGTGATGCACTTGAGAGAAAACAGACCTCTGGCATAACCAGCAGTATGATTAAGGAGTTTCTTTGCTTCCAGTAATGCAATATTCCAGCCTAACACATGCAGGATTAATCAGCCTCTTCCTGTACTCTGGGAGCAGGACATGTGTGAGAAGTTACAGCCCTCGTTTAAACCCAACTGTAGAGGATTTTGTGGGGTTTTTGCTCGTTCTTCTCATTTGCAAAATGCCACTTTGGTGGTTTATATCAGTCGTAACAGCACCACATAATGTTTTCTGAGCCCAAGTGGCCCTTATTTAGAGATCAGGAGGTAATGAAGGCACAGTGGAATGATATCGATATGGCTGCTGAAAAATTTCAGCACTGGATTGCAATTTGCTGGAGTGGGGGCCCCGGGGAGGGGATAATGGTGCATTAACCCTTTCCTTCTCCTCCTCCTCCTCCTCCTCATGCCAGCCAGCCTCCAGTCCCTGGCATTCAGAGTGAGCTAGTGAGAAGCTTGTTTGAGATATTGCAAAGAGACTGTAAGGAGTGCTTTGACTTTTGGCTTGTGGATGTTTTGCCATGTGGATCCAAGGCCAGTTTCCAGGTGATGCCCCCGGTGCCAGGGCTGAACCTGCTGGGTGCACTGGGCCAGCTCAGCTTGCCTTTAGTCCTCACTTAACTCCCTGGGATATTTGAGAGAGCAAAATGACCACCCTTGCAAACCAAGTACTCCAGCTACTGAGGCTGATTGGACTAGCAGGAGCGATTGGAATAGCTGCTAATAAGTAGTTGTCACTTGAGCTGTTGCATACCTCACCGCATTACTAAGCCAACATCAACTGCCCTCTGCACACCTTCCCCTGCTTAAGCTCCATTTACACCCTAAAGTGCAGTTTAGCCAAAGCTAGTGATTTTTGGGGTGCAGGGGGATAAATGTGGGAGCAAAACTCAGTGCAACTTGAGAGGGGTGCAGAAGACTGCACAGAACTGCAGGCTGAATGAAAGCCTTAGTAAGAAAAGGTAAACCAGAGCATGCCATTGCATATTGCTGCGTATTGGACATTAATATGTTAGGAAGGAAACAATGTAATACACAGGAACTAGCACATTTCCTGGAGTTCTGGGGTTTGGGGAATCCTTTGGATTTTTTTATTAGATTTCTCAAAAGCTACATGAGCTGCCTAACCTCATCTTTCCTGTAATTCAGCTCATTCTGACGGTGATTCAATTGAAAAAAAAAATCTTTCCTCTAGCTAAAGGGGGAAATCAGCGGGTTGTATGTGTGAATTGTCAGAAGCAACGCACATGCGCTCACACAGACCCTTGTCTTTGCATAACATACAAACACCTAAATCTGGTAATTAGCATGACAGATAAGATTAGGGAGAACTGTTAGGTAGATACAGTAGATAGATTTTTTTTTTCTTCTGTAACTTTTTGCTCCTTCCACATTTCTAACCTTTTTTTTAATTCAGTTTCAATATATTTTTCACTCTGCCTCATTTTTCACTGTGCTAGTTTTTACTCTTTTACCTCCTTCCCCCACACATTCTCTGCTCCTTTGTTCACTGCCTCTCTTAATCAGAACATGAACTCAATAGCTTTAGAGATTGAACTGAAATGTTCAAACCCATGATGTTTTAGTGGCTTTGAAATTAAGAAGAAAAAATTGCCTCCACCTCCCCAGCTCATGAGCAGGTCTGGTAGATTTTGTAGCATAACAAGCCAAAAAGCTCTTTTCCCAGCATTGTTTTGAGTTAGTATTTATTAGGAAAAAAGGTTGCTTTTCTTTTATTGTTTCCATGCTGGCTCCACCCATAGGACTGAAATTCCACTATCCTCTCCTTTTGCTCACAATGAAAGTTGTACATAGAACACTCTTGGATTTGTAGGTGTCCAGATGCCAAGTGATCAGGAAAAATACTAAGACAGGCAAATGGAGAGAGATTCCATCAGCTTCCAGAAAAAACTCCTTTCTGAAATGAAGGACTACAGCTATATCAAAGCATCTTGCATGGCAAACAGGTGGCCAACGTGTTGGCTGGACCAAAAAGGAGCATAGGAAGTGTTGCAAGCCTGGTTATAATTATTTCCTTGCTCTTTCCTCCTTACCCTGTTTCACTTACGTATGGTTTAGCTTTCCAACCCTTCCTCTACCTGCTCAGCCTTGCACATTTATTTGGACCTAAGATGCAGAGTGTGATAATGCAATTCTACTTACAAACACACGGCCCTAGAAAGTGCAGGAACTGCTCTGTGGGGATCTGGGTGCTCAGTTGCTTTGTCATCTTGAGCCACTAATCCCTCCCACTACTTGTTAAAGTAAAGGAAAAAAGTCAAATTTCAGTCATCTCTTTTCCTTATCGGATTCATGCACAAATTCCAGGTTTGCATGATTGCAGTGTTGAGGAAGAGATCTTTGGTGCAAAGTGATAAGGCTTTAGCCCATATTGAGGGGAGCAAGGCAGGCAAGATAAGGTCAGGAGGGGGAACTGAGCATAAACACCACAGTTACTGTTTCTGAAGCACTATTTGCCCAGATTAATACAATTTGTGAAATGACAATCCCTGTGGTGGCTTTGTCCCTGCAAACGTTTGCTTTTCAGATTAAGCCTCATTTGATTTTATTTTCTATTTCCTTCCCTAAGAGCCCCGTGCCCGTCTCCGAGTCCTGCCAATGGACACGGGGACTTTTTGTGCTGTTTATTCCTCACTGAGGTGGAACAGGGAGAATTGCATTTCTTTGCTTTTCCGCCTGCTATCCTGGAAGAGAAGAGCAGAAAGGGGGCTGGGGACAGACCTTTTCTCACACAGATATCAGTGGCCTTTACGGTCCTTTCTAGGTTATGGGAATTTGAAAAAAAAGACCCTTATACCTATTGATTCTCTTTTTCCCGTATACATATACATACACATATACACTACATATGTATGTATTTAAATGAAGCACCTCTGTGAAAGATAAGTATATAAACACATTTTAATCTCAGTCTGATAAAGTGAGATGTGGGAATTTGTTCTTACAAAGCAGCAGCCCAAAAGAGTTCTTTGAAACTGTAAAAATATTCCTATGCCCCTCTCACATATCACTGTCCTTGTAAGATCTCTCTTCCCTTCCCCCTTCCCTGTAAAAATTTCTAGACTGGACATACCCAATCTTGTGAAGTGAGTTCGTCCTTCTATATGTATGACTCCCATCCATCCCTATGCATTTTCTTTTGCTTCATCGTTTGGGTGTCCCAAGTCTGACATACCATTTAAGACCGGTCCTTACCCCATTATTCCTATCTTATTCCCCTGGCTAGCTAGATTCATCCTAGCTCAGGTCTCTTCCCATCAGGCTATCTTGCTTTCAGGCTGGAAGCCCTACAGTAGTAGATAGTCAGAGAATTGCAGAGGATGATGGGGAAAGAAAAGGGGGTTGCAGCACTAGCGAGGCTGTGCTGCTTGGTATGAATCAGGGGGGAAGAGATACATAACAAAACTTCTAATCTTTCCCCAAGTAGATCTTTTTCCTCTAGGAAGGACTTCAGGGACACTCTTTCCTCTTGCCCTGGCTTTA
Source organism: Gymnogyps californianus (assembly GCF_018139145.2). Taxonomy (NCBI): domain Eukaryota; kingdom Metazoa; phylum Chordata; class Aves; order Accipitriformes; family Cathartidae; genus Gymnogyps; species Gymnogyps californianus. Next base: position 76,033,218 of record NC_059500.1, on the reverse strand, counting down.
CCCATGCCTGGAGGCTGATGCCACTTCCCTGCAGCCAGCACTGTTTCGCAGAGCTGTCTCAGGGAGGGCATCCATGCTGCTGTGCCAGCGAGGCTGCTTGCCCTGAACCCCTGCCCCAGCGAGGCTGCTGGGAGCTGGCATCCAGGACACAGGGCTCGGAGGCAGGGAGGAGAGAGCCGGGCGGCAATTTCTGCCCCATTAACTCCCCTCTCCCCGCAGTGAGGGTTTACGTAAGAGGGGATGGCGTCTGGCTGCACAGGGTGCAGGATGGGGAGGACATCTGGACTCCTCTGCCTCTCGAGTGGTATTGTTTTGAACAATGTAACCAGGTAAATGCCTTGATAGACTAGACCACATCGCCAAGATAGCATTACTAATTTGATTATGTCGCTGTGACATTATTAACCCACTCAACCATCCTTTGGATGCTTCGCTGCATCCAGAACTTGCGGTACTTTTCCTTCCCAATGACAGGCTAAGGGTTCTTTCTCCCTAATCTATTGTTCTACACGACTACTACTTTACACAATAATTTCTCGTAATACTCAGCTTTCCTACCAGCTAGCTAGCTCTCTGGCTTTTTCTTTTATATTTCTGCTAATTTGCCTCTTTCTGTCTTTCTCTGCCTGTCTAATCATACTGTCTTCTATAATAATTGCATAAAACATTTCTTTCTTATTTTGTAACCTTATACATAGGGTATGTTCTTGAAGAATAGCCCAGCCTCTCTTTCACTCTTTTTTTAAAAAATACATCTCTGAATATATTTTACATGAAATCAGCATTGGATAAAAGGCAAATGCATTAACTTTCCCACTCAAAGGTGTGCTCTCTAATCTCTGAGCTGTGGAGATATACCCCTGTCGCTCCCCTTTTTCTGCTGCATATATTCTTTCTGTCTTTTCTCACCAATTTCAGTGTTAGGTGGTAGAGTGTGCAACTCTCTGCCCTCTCTTATAGTGTTGCTTATGGCCTGGTGGAAAGGAACTTTTCCCAAGGGTTTGAGTCCCTTCAAGCCAAGAAAGGGACTCAGCAGAAATCTCCCATACAAGGGTGATCATCTCATCCTTGTAACGGCTAAACTGTTTCAGCCTGAAGCAGATGATACCCTACCAGAAAGGTGTCCCTATGTTGTGTGTAGCAAAGGGATAGCCACTAAAGAGAAGGCTCTCAGGCAGCCTGAATCCGCAGCCTCAGTAATTGTGTTGTGCCTACGTCTGCTTTCTCTTCGAGTGTAAGCTGTTATGTGTTCTGGTGCAGTTTTTGAAAGCCGTGGTGTACACACAGAAGTAAGCGTCACTCGAGATAGTGAGACTCGAATGCATTTTTAAGTCTGTGCTAAATCAGGACCTCAGAGTGTTCCTGGGAGGGGATTTCTTCTCTAAGGCGTTGTGCAGAGCTGTCTCTTCGTATCACATGAATAACCGTGATATTGGGCTCTTAGTGTTAGAGATGCCTTCCTCTTTCAGTTGTGCTGAGGAATCATTTTACTGGGATCTTGGCTCCCCAGACATCTCCCTTTTGCTCTGTTTCTCTGCTTCACATCTACTTTTTGCAGCAGCAGTAACAATACTGTAGCAATAGCGGTAGTAGCACAGGATCTGAGATTCCACATAAGGACCTGGATCCTCCTGCATTGAGGGGGGGTGTGGTGTGTGTGTCACAGACTAAACAATTCACTCCATCTGCAGTAGTTCCCTATGGCTTTTTGCATTGTAGTTTGGTCTTCTGGTGTCCTGCAGTATGTTTTCCCTGTGTTTGAATATTTGTCTTCTCTTGCTCATCCTGTGTTGACTCTCTAGTGCCCTAGTGCCCTCGTGCCTATGACATAAGATCTCAGTGCCTTTCCCTCAACAGGGGCATTGACACGGTCCCTCTGCTCAACCTCAGCCACCTGTTCAAAAACCAACCCCTCTTGGAAGCTGGTGCCACTTCGCCGCGTCTGGTTGGGATTGGGCAGGGGGTTCAAGGCAGGCTGAGGGGAAGGGGAGAGAGCAGGGCACGCTCACACATGCAGCAGACCGGCAGATCATGCTGCTTTTCTGTATGGACTAAGGATAACCTCACCCCAAAGCATTTACAGCTTTCCTGTACAGGCAGAACTCTGTGTTACTGCTTGAGTGCAACAGCTTAGTGCCCTTGAAAGGTGGGAGAGGCTGGGTCCTCTGTGGGGACACATGCTATGTCCCCTCCATGGCATTATCTTGGCTGCTCATCTGGGCAAAATTAGCTCACTGAATTGACAAAAATTAACAGGACAACTGGGGGGAAAAAAAAAAAAAGAGGTAATAGCTTTTCACAGGACTAACAGGTTGAACCGTCTCTGTGTCTTACAAGCATCAAAACGGGTTTAGGTGAGGGTGGCAGGACCACATGGCCACGGGGAGGTTGGCGGGGGACAGGGACTAGCCTTGCCCGGTGGCAACAGGGAGCTGTTACATTGGCAGAGCCCCAGTGTGCAGCCGCACCCTAAAACAGAGAGGTTCAGGCACGAGAAGAAAAGCAAAGGAACAACACTGTGGCACGGACTGCCATGAAAATTAGCACCTGAGTACACAGAGAGCCTCATCCCTGCGCTCTTTTCTGCCGTTAAGCTTTTGGGAGCTTTATGTTTAAGGAAATACAGTGCTGAAATGATCCCTGACTGGAGCACAATGCAAATATGAAACAATGATGACTAATATTAAAATGAAGCCGGACAAAGCACCGAGAAAGTAATCCAAGAGGGAATAATCTCGCATCAGTTCCTTGGAGCCCCAATGCAGCAACTTATTAGCTCTTTTATAGCTGGGGAAAAAAAAAGAAAAGGAAAGGAAAAAAAATCAGAGATTCCCTTAGCCAATTTGACTAAGAAATAATTTAATAATAGTAACAATTATAAACATAGTGGTAGGAGTAATAAAAATAACAATACTAAGATGACTCCCAATAAAAAAGGAAATAGTTTCTTCACACACTCCTTCAAACAACACCGCATATAAAAGAGCAATATTTGTACCTTTGCATCTCTTTGTTCACTAGCAGCCACCTAGAAAAGTACCTGCTCTCACTGACCATAAGAAAGAGAAAGGAGACGCTGGAGAGGTCTGGCGATCCCAGCTTTTATTTTGAATTGCTGATTTCTGAAGCATGTTCAGCCTGAGCCCTCTCTCATTTGCAGGATGCTCTGAGGAATCAGCCCTAATGCATTCCTTGGCCTGGCCCATAACAATGCACAATGTGAAATAAAGGGGACTTTATATTATTTACAAAAATAAGCTAGTCTGTGTCAGGTGTTGGTGAGCACCTCAGTTGTTTCTGCAGGTGCTGCATTCTCTGCCAAGCTGCAGGGAAAGTCAGCAACGGGGCTGGATTTTTTTCACCCTTATTTTTCCCCCTCAATGCTGACAAGCGCTACAGGATCAGGCTGAATGTTACTGGTTCCCCCTCCCCACTCTCACTCTACTGCAGTGTGCTGTGACTGTCCAAAACAAGCCGTATGTGCCCCCCCCAACATTCATGCACGTGTAAATCACACGCTCCGCAGAAACATGAAACATGGGAGTGCTGATGCACGCACGATGCCTGCTGCACCGCAGAGCCAAGCCAGCACGGCTGTGTCCAGGATGGCCACGCAGGTACCATTTGCCTGAATAATTCACACCCCACCACAACACAGACACACTCCTGCTTTGTGCCACAGAGCCTGCAAACCACGAGGGATGCCTGCACACTCTCAATGTGCTTGGCAGCTATGTAGCTTACCACAGCACAACAAAAATAATACACACCACACCTACAACCGTTTCCCAAGACAACTTTCCACTGAAAATATTTGCTATTTCACAGGCAGGAGGCCACGGTACAGACATACCACTGCACTGTGCACACATGTACCTCAGCCACATAACCTCGAGATGTTCATGTAACCTGTGTGTGTGCAGACTCTTCACACAGCATGCACACGCGTGCACGTCCTACATGCTCCCTTGCTTACCTTTTCCTTTGATCCATCAGGCCCCACACTAATCCACAACATGCCTGTACATACTGATATCTGCAGCACATGCCGTGGTCAAACAGGCAGTTTATATCATATCCATAACCTCAAGGGACAACAGACTGATATACCACACACCCTCTCAAAACCAACAAAAGCACAGGCACATACACCTATGAATAAGGAAAGAAAAGAAAAAAAGCAGTGCATTAGGAGGGAAATAACACTAACAAAGGCTAGATGATGAGGCATGTGCTCTCCTCTGCTTCCTGAAGGGCTTTCATCTGAAATCTTGGAAATGTTAATAAGAGTTAACCAGGTGAGACCGTCAACAGAAGGGACAGTGGCTGTGTTGGAAGCTGCTCCGAAACACCTGTCCCCTCTTACAGTGAGCACCGTTCGGCTGCTCGTAATTCCTCCTCCACCGGCAAGGGGAAAACCAGATTCCGGCACAGATTTTCCGTTTAATTGCTCTATAATGCCATCTTGTGGCTTTTTGACTCATGAATTCTGTTGATTGTTACATTCATCCCCAAATGAGATGATTACCCTGTAAAGACGAAGATGGAGAGGGAAAGAGGGAAAGGGAAAAGGAAAAGGAGCAAGTTATGAGCATCTACCCGTGTGTTGGGGGCAAGGATGGCTGTGGCTGGTGGTTTTCTCCCCATACAATAACTTAAATTGTGAAGGGACCCAAGTAATGCTCTGAAACCACCTGCATCCAGCTAACCTCAGCAGACTTCTCCGAAACAGTTTTCACATCACTTGGAGTACCAGGTGATATGTTAAAAAATACCACCATTTCCCATTAGTTTTGGCAAATGAAACCTCACATAAGCAATGGCTTTTTATGAGATTTGAGGCAGCAATGGTAGCAGAAATAACCATGTGGAAAGTTGGCTTTATTCAAGGGGAAAGGAGTCTTGAAAGGTGGCATTTGAGACAAATTCAACGAAAAGAGTATCAAGAGAACCCTCTCTCCTGAATAAGTCTCTGCATCTTCTTTATTTAAACCAAGCCCTTGATTCATCTCTGTTAATTACAAGAATATTGGATGAAAATAGATTAATTAAAGAGAGAAGAGAAACGCTGTAGTCTTTAGGCCTTAAATTCAAATTAACAGGGAAGACACAGTTTTTCACTATCCCAACATAAACCAAGAAGCGCTGCATTAGTTTCAAAGGTAAGTGTCTGGATTTTTATGGCAGTGGTTATGAGCAGTTTCCATCAAGGTAATTTTTTATTAACTGATTGTTGCAAGAATTGTCCCATTTGACCTGCAGTGGACTCCTTGCATCATCTCATTCAGTCATATCCATTTGTGTCAGATAACCTTCATACAAGTTGCACCTAAAAACAGTTAGAGTTTTGTTGTTTATTTTTTTATTTATATATATTTTTTAATTCATCTCACCTAACTTTAACTGCCTACAGTGTAAATGTCTCTGTCTCAGTTACCTTGGGCTTTTACAGTGAGGGGAGAAAAATAGGTGTTTCTGGACTGTGATTCATCTGGCCTATTTTGGATGCCTCGTTAGGGTGAGATGATTCATAAGCGATGCTTAATTCTCCCCATTGAGTAGAAGGGGCCTTGCTCAGTTATAGGCATCTGCATTTGTTCAGATCACTCCCATTCTTCGTTCTGTTTTGGAAGGTTTTTCCACATCTCCGTCTCCTCTTCATTTCTAGCCTAAATTTAATCACCACCAGTCTGTACCCATTAGTTTAAACAGAGGCACTCTCACTCATTTTGGGCAGCCAAGGAGCTCCAGGCTGCTGTCAGCCTTTGTCAGCTTTGGGGCAGGTCAAGAGAGAAATGTTAGCAAACGCTTGGGAGAGACAACGGCAAAGGATAGGTGTCATTCCCTGTGTGCTACATGTCAATATAACCTCATGCAATGCTTTATTGCCCAGGCTAGGTGCTTTGCTGTAAAAAAGTCCACAAGGTGGGGGACGTCATCCACTATGTCTAAATGGGGAAAAAATGTGATGAGCCTTGTACCAAAGTGTTAACCTCAGGACACAGGGGTTTTTTTGAACAGTTCTGTTTTCTCATTGGGTGCAAACCTGGCTTTCCCTAGCAAACTACCTGTGAATTACCTATGAACCAGCCAAAAAGCCTATTTACCACCTGTACCTAAACAAGTGGCAGGGAGTTTGGCACCTCTCCAGTGAGAACAAATGTGAAGGACAAAATCATTTATAGGGTAGCTCTAGTCAGAGCTGTCTTGGTCTCTTGTTTGCAGCTGAGAGATTATACGGTGTTGAAACCAAACACAGGCTGGGAAGTAATAGGCCTTGTTATCAGCAGCAGCAGAAGAAAGGGGTTTATTGTTGTTGTTGTTGGGTTGAGGTTTTTTTAAGTGTATTTCTCATGTAGATCTTACTATGGGATTTATTGGGAAACTGCTCAATCCTTCAAATTAAACGCAAGATAAACCAAAACACTGTTCAAATGGAATAAAATAAAATACTATCCATGAAATAGTCTGAATGTAGTTTAGTATTTCTTTTCATTCAAAACCAGGCCTAGCATCACAGCCCAGCAGACTGAAGCTGTCTGGTACAGTCACAGTAACTATAAAAGCTCCATTGCACTGGCTTATAAATGCTCCTTTACAAGGTGGAAGATAGGCTTATTCTCTGTGCTTTATCTAATCCTTCTCCCTGTGGTGTGCCTGCCAGCAGCAATACTGGTTATTAGTAAATGTGAGAATGACTTTGTCCTTTTAGGTACCTTGTCCATGAGGTCCTAGGAATGGCAATCAAACTCCTGCCTTTGGTACTGCAGAGTTATCAGGCAATGCAAAAATGGTGCCTTTATTTCTGGTCAATTTGTGGAGGCAGAGGAGGGAGAAGTGTGCAGAAGCCCTTCTTGGGACATGAAGATTCTGGACACTTGGCTCCAGGCTCTTCTTGACTGCCTTACGGTGGTCGTTCCTGGTATCTGCAGGTGCACAGTTTTGTGCCCTGAAGCCTAAGTGCTGCTTGCCTTTACGGCTGCTTCAGTTTGCACAGCTACAGCATCGGCTGTCATGCAGTTCCCTGACCGCATTGTCCACCTTGCTGATCTCCTGTGCAGTCAATCCATTCATTCAAAGGAGTCTTGCATTGTAAGCTGTACATTACTGCACTTAAATTCCACATTTCCGTTGTGGTTCCTCCTTTTCCGCAATGATTACGGTGAAAAAAGAGGCACTCCACAGGTGAAAGGACACACATAAAGCCTTTCCTGATTTTTTTAAACTCTGGGTTAGAAGGGGATAGAGGAAGATGTATCACTTAGCCCTGCCCTATGTGTTGGCATCCTGCTGCATTCTCAGAGAGTTTTGGACTTGGTACTAGTCATATAGATTCAAAGTGGAGGTCTATTTTGGTTAGTCAGCACTACCAGGAAGCAGTTAGCCTTGAGGAATGATGGAGGACAGCATAGATTTCTGATGGGTCTGGCTGCAGCAGCAGGGTATCAGGTAGGTTTTTATTGTAGGGTGCTGGTAGGATTGCCAGACAGTCTGATTAAGTCGATCTGATCCCAATTGGATTCATCCAGGGGAACAAGTAAGATGGTTTACCCCAATTTTAAGGACATATCATCTGGCACACTTAGCTCAGGTCGCACTGTCTGTGCCGACTCGGACTTGCAGCAGCGACATGGTAGGGCTGCTGGCTTTCCCGCATGACTCATGTCCTCAGACAGAGCACCTCTTCAGGGGCTGATATGAATAATAAAGACATGGATCCTGCAAAGGCAGCATCCTGAGGGTGTTTTCCTTTTTTGAGACTGCTCTGGAAGTGCAGGATGTTCCCTCCATACCCTGAAGAGCACTGACTGCTTCTCCCCCTCCTTCTTCCCTCTTAAATTTGTTCTGCTCCCCACTTACTGCATTTAGCATCCCGTGAAGTAGGCACTCCAGCACTGCCAATGAAATAAACTGCCTGCCACCTGCCTACCTATCTGCAGGTCCATTTTTTTTCCCTTCTCGCTGCTGTAAATATGTTGGCCAGAATCAGAGCTGGCCCCTACCATCTGTATCAGGTTGTATTTCAGCATTGCCCAGGCTTGTTGCAGTGAGGGTTTCTGGCTTAGGGCTGAGAAGAACAATAACTCTGAGCTCCAGAGGAAGAAACATGAATCAGGATATCAGATATTCCTCTGTTCTTCTGGAACATGGGGCATGAAGAAAACAGTTTGCAGGAGGCAGCTGGCTTAACTGGACAGGATTAGTAAAGCAACAGCTACACAGCTAAATCAAACAGGCCAGGACCTGTTCTCTGGACACAAGGGCAAGCGGCACAAAACAAAGCTCATCCATGTGGCTAAACTCTCTCCCTCCCAAAACAAAGCGGCCTCATCCAGACTTCATCTGGAACCATTCCCAGTCTAAGCTATCCCCCATATCAAAGCATTGTGTGGGAGAGCACTAGTTGGCATCAACTAAAATCATGCAAGGATCATGCTAACAATAAAACCGGTTGGGTGCTCTCAGTGCAGGGCCTAAACCCATGCCCAGACCTATTTAGTCTACTGCTGGAGCTGTGGCGTCAGATACCAGACACCTCGGGAGAGGCTTTGTCTTAGAGCCAACATCACCAGCTTTGCTTCTGTTCTACTGAGAGTAAAGTCCAGACTACTCACATGTCTGTGCAGTCCCAGAATGCCCAGACAAAAATCTTGTGAGTCTAACATTTCCACTTAGCTCATTATTAGCTTGTTTTGAAACACTTGTGTGGGTTCAGAGCGAAGAGCTATTGGGGTAAAGTTTGAAGACCCATCAACTTGTCCAGGACTGAGAGGCAAAGTCTGCAGGGACCTGTGACTCCACACCTCTCTGGAGCTTAAAACTATGGGCTCTGCTCTGCCCTTCTCAGGAGAATTTAGCCCAGAGGCTTGTCATGCTAAGTCAGCTAAGTCTGCGAGATCATGCCTCCTTTTAGAGCACAACAGGAATATCTTTAGCAAACCACGTGGGATTCACTTTTTCTCCCCTTTCATTTCATATTCCAGCACTGTGATTAAACCAATTTTCCTATGATAGACACCTCTTTGCTTCTTCTGTGCAGTATACCTATTTCATTGTGCAGTAGTATTATTTGCCAGCTTGAATCACACTGGGGATGCTTATGTAAGCCACACAAATACAGCACGAGTGAGTTGTCTCTTTGTAAGCAGCTGGACCAGTAAGAAGTAAGGTACAGCTGCACACAACCCATCTGATCTCAGATGTAGGCTTCTATATCTAAGCAAGTCACCCCAGATTCCCTTTAGGGCTAGTGAGGGATTCATCTGACTTACTTAGAAGTCCACCATAAGATGAGACAAATCGCAAGCTGGGACTGCGTGTTTGCCTCCTTTGACTCTAAAGGGAGTCTGGAGTGGCTCTCCCTGATGGCAATGTCTGTGTCATAGATACCTGCTTTCATTCAGATTCATCCCACCGTCACAGTGTGAGCTAATGAGATGCAATTTTACAGCTCAAGATGAACTAAGGATCTGAACCTGTTCTTCCTCTGCATGCACAAATGGTGGCAGATGTGAAGCAGTTTCCTCAGAAAGTCTCACCTGGCAGGACAAACCATGAGAAAAATAGAGTAGGAATCAAGGTGTGCTTTTTGACATGGGAGTGTCTGTGTGTGTAGGTGATTTCTGCAACCAGAACTCCTCAGAACTCCTGTGTTGCTCTGAGCCAGCCTGATTTCCAAGGGCTGCCTGTTGCTGAAGCAGACATCTCTGCCTGTGCTCCCCCATGGGGGACTTCACTTATTCAGTAGAGTAACAAGCAAAAAAATACTCAAGTGGGTATGGTCTGGTGAATGTGAGGAGCAGAGCGGAGAGGCACTTAGGTGCTTACAAGCCACGCAGGGAGCATAGGATTTATTGAACCATGCTCCAAATCAGGGATAGAACACCACTGAGGAATACAGGGTTATACAGGGTTACCCCCGTAAGACGCCACAGTGACATGGTGAACTGCCTCCCTTTATAGTGGTTGAAGAACAAGTAAGTAATGGATTTGGCTTCCCTCAGCTGCTCTACGGAAGGTCACCATGCCCAGAATCTATACTCTGCTGAGTATGGGACACTGTTCTTCAGGCCTGATTACACAGACTGAACTCCCCTCAGACAAAAGCTGGAAGATGACCTGCTTTGCAGTAGCTTCAGAAAAATGAGAATAACCTTCGGCCAGTAAGACACCACCTGAGACTGAGGCCATAGTGCAGATAATAATATTGGGTCAGGCTTAGGTCAGTTTCATCCTAGTCCATCGTGGGGACAGCTGACATTTTGCAGGAATATTACATTATTCTGTCCGAGGCTTTTCTGAGATGAGATGCCAGGGAATGGTCTTTTAAGAAGGCAGGGGTGAAATCTGAAACACATAGCTGCGGATCCGCATGCTTGTGTGGCACTTGTGCTTGTCTACAGGGCCAGCTTTGCTCCTTCCCAGAGACACTCACACAGCTAGCAGCGGGTTTGCTAGTACTTTGCTGCATGCATTATCTCATTTTTCTCCTTATTTGCTTTTTCCCCCGTTGTTCTATTTCTTCTTTCCCTTATTTTTTGTCTTCTTCCTTTCTCCTTTTTTTTCCCCGTCCTTCTCTTTTTCTCCTCCTCCTGGTTGATTCTCCCTCTCCGTTCCTTCATTCATTGTTTCCGCTCTTCTCTCATTTATTTGTTTAGAGCAAATTTTTAAATCTATAAACCCATTACAGCAAAGAGACTGTGTTGAGGCAGCCTCTGAGCCTGCAGATGTGGTGGGTCCTGGATTCCAATAACAGAACTTATTTGGAAAAAAACATTATCTGTAATGTGGAAATGGTTTGGCTTGAGGGTAAAATTTATCATCATTACCCTAATATCATCTCAAGCCTCAGCTCTGGCAGCAGCTAAAGAAAACACCAAGGCTTAATTCAGTCAGTGCAAGGAAAAAGAGACAGAGGATGGAAAATATGATTTATGATGGAAATCAATGCAATCATAATACTTTATGCTTGTAAAATTGGGCTGTTCCAACAGTGCTCACGGATTGCATAGGCAGCTTTCCACCAAAAAAATCATGGCAAGATAGAACGCAATAGTATGACAGTGCAGCTGGCGCAAAGGGACCACATTCAGGGTTTGGGGTGTGAATGAGAACAGGTTTTGTTTTGCTGGGGTTTTGTTTTGCTTCCTTCTCCAGGGATCAGGCAACATCACTTACCCGAGGTCTATCTCCATAGGAGAATAGAAAGATGTTGTCCTGCAGCTCCCAGAGGGTGGAGGAAGGGGGAAAGGGAAGGGAAGGATGACAATCTGGAATATGAAGGGAACGCTGACTAGTTCTCCAAGTAAATGGTAAGATCCTGGCAGGAGCAGTATCCCCAGTGTAAAAGTGAAAGCAACAACGTGACTCATTCCTCTGCAGTGTGGAGTACCTCTCAGAGACCAGCTGAAGTATATTTACAAAAATTTGAATCAGGCTATTCACCTCAGCTAAAGACAGGCAGAAGTGATAAGGCTTGGGACGTTTGTTTCTAATGCAGAAAACTACATCTGAACTTTCAAATTTGACCAAATCATGACTCCTTTCATCCAATAAATAAAATAAAAACTGCAGAGATCATGAACAAACTGCTGATGTAGAGTTAGTTCATCCGTAGTGTAAAGAACATGCCTTGTCGAAGTGCTATATGCAATTTCCCTGAACAATACTTGAAGGATGTTTTGCACTTTGGTTGTATGGGTTTGGAATATACCCCTGCAGCATTGCCTGTCTCTGGACAAGCAGGACAGCTTAGCATCCCCAGCAGCCAGGATGAGGAAATACAGTTATTCTTAGCAAATGCAAAGAAAACCACTTATTTATTCATACATTCCGTCAAAGGTGAAGTACTTGATATCCAGGACTTGCAATTCAATGTAAGCTATGTCCAAAAGATGGTCAGAAGTGAGCATTTGCAATATTCTTTTTTAATGGAAAATATTTTCCAAACAAACCTAGCTTTAGTAAGATGCTTTTGAAATTCTTTTGATATTTCCTGATTTCTGGAGAAAGCTGTGTGTCTAAAAGTTGGAAAAATACTTTTTGTGGATTCCTCCTTAAAAATAATCAAAATTTCCAAGTAACAACTTATGATTCTTCCCCTCTTCCTCTTCCTCTCCTCAGGGAGAGTGGATGCCTACAGTGGTTTAGATGATAGCCCATGCAGATTATGAACCTGTAACGCAACAGGTTTTGACCGTGGTAGTCCTGGTCTGGAGAATCGTATCTCACAATGCCAATATCCCTCAAGAAGTGACCAGATACATAAAACAAGCTCCTTCTTCTCCTCAGCCCAGCTACCCTGTTTCCTTAAGAAGATGCTGTTGAAGGCTGACACAGAGGAATATGCTGTAATGTGTGGTTCTGAGCACCACGCTTATATAGAAAGAGGGAACATGCTGGAGCACACACCCCCCTAGGCACCAGAAAACCCAAATGGGGTCAGGGCTTACAGTACAAACCCTTAGAAACCCAAGCTTCATTGTCTTCAGAGCTCACAGAAAGTTTTTTCTGTAAATGTTGTGGCTGGCCAGACAAGGCAGAGTCTCCCTGTCCCTTTCCAGCTCTGAGTAACTCCACAAGGGTTACACAGTGCCTACCAACATCTGCTACCTAGAACCAGCCGAGAGGATACGTTGTTTAGGATGACCCCGTCCCTGAACTTTCATCAGGCAAGCTGAAGTGCAGCTATTGTCACAGAGGGTTCCCGAAATACTCAGCTGCAGGCAGGTTTGCGTTCTCAGAAGGACCATCACAATGAAAGGTGAGCAGTGCACAAAAGTAATACAGTGCATCTTCCACTCCCAGGGCCAGAGCAAGACTTACCAAGGACTTTGTCTTGTGCTGGCAGGGACGTCCCTAGCTGTAACTTTAAATGCTTAAAGCTTCCAAGCACTGCACGCTTTGCAGGAACGGATAAATAAATAAAAGGACAATGGAGCCTTTACTCTATTCTTCTCCATCTCATCCCACTGGTACCTACAAGGACATTGACAGATGAGGCTCTGTGGTGCCAGAAAACTTGTGTTCCTCTCTGAGCTGAGGTTTTCAAACAAAACCAATAGGAGGCTGGTTTATGGCAGACACTGTGTCTTACTCTTTTGGACACCCTGTTATATCCCATCAGGATCTGGCTGTCATTTTCGTCACCTCCCACCCTAAAGCTTGCTAGTGAGTCCTCTTCTATGTCCCCTCCCCTGCCTCCATGGCTTCCCACCACTACCCCACATGTACACACACACACACAGTACACACACCTGTTTCCCAGAGATCTAGTTTGTGAAGCAGGGTGTTGTCTGATGGACTAATTTACCTGATGGATTAACAAATGTCTCTACCACTTTCTGTAATTCTGTCGCATTGTCCCCGCGCTCTTTCTTGCTTCTGGAAAAGTTTGACAGCAGTAGCAAGGGCCTGGAGAGCAAAAGGTCCACTGAATGAAACCGAATTAAAAGTCTTGGACACCTGCGGTGTCAGTGTTGGACAGCCATCTGTCCCTCATTTGAAAGCGCCGTTACTGTCTGCCATACCTAATGTTGCTTGTCCCAGACAAATGTTAAGATGCTGCATGGACTAGGTTGAAGTACAGGGCCTTGCTTTGCAAACCTGTCCTTTATTTTAAAGACAGAAGGAAAGATATTCCACTGGTTTGTCTTCCAGTACATTACCGAGATCAGAACAGTTACATTTTACATTAATTTCTTTTGCTGTCTAGGACTGTTACCACAATATAAACCTTCTTCTTTAACTCACACCACTCTGTATCTGCACATTGCTTAAAGTACAGAAACATCCAGACCAGATATGACAGTATTCCCTCTTCACACATACATGTCCTCTCCACAAATATGTATATATATACATATGTATATAAAATTACTTAAAATATGCTAGACTGATACATATGCATACCCTCACACATGCACACACATCCTTCACACGCATAAGTGATGAAATTTTTCATGAGACCAATGTGCTTGGAGCAAAAAAGAACACGAAAAAGCTTGTTTGATGCTAAATTCTTAAGCATACTGTCCATCCAAGAGTAGAAGAAATAGGTCTTTAAGGACCTGATGGGTCTGAAAATTTCCTCCACTAACAATGAAATAGCAGTTTAGCAAGAGAAAATCTTCAAGGTCCAGTAAAGGAAGCACAAATGGATAGCATTTAGGTTCTCCAATATTTTCCTTATTTAAAAAAAAAAAGATTATCCATCTCCTCCCAGACTTATTTTTCTGTATGATAGTTGAATTGGCAGAAGAACCACAGTTTTTGTGTAGGAGACACAGAAAATTGGATTCTCTTTGCCGGTGTGCTTGAGAACTGTCTTCTGCTACTCAAACTGATAATGTTTCTTGGTCTATGATGATATTGAAACCAAGATATCAAAAGCTAGGAGAAAAGGCTGTAATCAACCCAGTTGGAAATACTGTAGAGCCCTTGCTGGAAGCTGGAAAATACATGTTGCAGAGCCATTTACTAGTAGTCATTGTTTTTTTATTCAGAGGAATTACTATACTTCTGTAAACTTGCCCAAACAAAAATCAGAATCAGAGCAGGAATTAGTGGGGTCTTTACCATGTAAAAAGTCAAACTATGTAGATCCAGTCAATTTGACAAGTCAGTGCTACTGAGTCAAACCATGTTCTTGGTAAATAAATGCCCACATCATATAACCATCGCCATATTCAGCCTTCATCAGTGAGTCTTGTTTACTTCTAAGCACAATGGTTAAGATTGAATGTTCAGAGAAGCTGTTACATCTTTACATCCTTGGAGATTAATGCTCAGTTATGCCAGAAAGTGGAGGAACACTGGTCAATAGAAGACCACAGATGCTGTCAGTCTAACACATTTCTCTACTGAAGTAATGAAAATAGAGCTGATTTGAGTGGTTAATATTTCGTTTTATATCACTTCAGTTTTTAAAATTATTTTACAGCAGCTCAGGAATAGTTATCAATAAAACCAGAGATAAAGCGCCTCTTGCTACCACCACTGCCCTCGCAGGGACCTCTTGGGGAGGAAGCAGCAGCGGCGACATGGCTGAGCAAAGTGGAGAGTGACAATGTTTGGAGGAGATTTTCTAGGGAGGGGGTGTTTGGTTTTTTTGTTGGTATAGACAGGAAGCTTAAGATGTTATCTGCAGGCTACATTGTGTGCCATTTTAAACACAGTGCTCTTAATAAATACCGACAGCAAATCAGGACAAGAACAGACGCAAGTTGTTTCAGGCGACTTCTGTCAAGTGAACAGTAATGCGCCAGGATTAGTGGCAATCCTCTCCATATTGCAGAGAGCAAGTTGCCTGCAGATGAAGTGCTCCAGGCATTGCAGTGGGTTTATCAAGGGGTCCTTGATATTCTGGAGCAGACGTGCAGGCTGCAACATTATCAGTAGCTTTTCAATTCAGCCATCTCTTGCTGAAAATTGGGTGGCAGTAGTGGTGGGAGTGGAAGGCAGCTGATTTTAATTCCAGAAGCATCTTAAGGAACCCACATCCTAGTGGTTCCCAGACTGCTCTCTTCACCCCTGTGACGCTCCTAATGCAACTGGACTTTCTCTTAACAACCAAAATGTTAATAGCACAATATTGGCAGGGCAACAGTTTGAACCAGTGAACCATTAACTTCCATTCCATCAGGTGCAATCAAAGTCAAAGTTCAGTGGGGCTCAAAAAAGCAATGGCAACTATCCCCAGTGTCAACATCCTCCCTTATACTGAGTGTTCCTTGAAAATGCCAGCTCAGAAGAGAACCCTTTCCAGTATCATTCTGTTAAATGAGTGCTAACATCTTAAGGTACATTATTCTTCTCTCCATCCTGAGAAAGGGAGTAGGTGTGTTACTGGGTTAGCTCTTTACATATAAAGAAGACACCTCTTGCATATTCCCAAATAAAGATCTCTCTGGACTGACAATGCCGAAGTGCTACCAGGCCCATTCTTCCTTTACCTTTCAGCAGCTTTATGCCACCCCACTAGATTAAGACTGCCTAAAAGCTAGAATTGACAAATATTATTGAGTTACCAAGTTCAGGGAATCCTCATAACAGAGCCAGTTGTGCTTTTTTTCTAATAGCACCATCAAGACTGGTTGCCGGAAGAACCTATCATCTGGTCACTGGCATCTGGTTTGAATTACTTTGCACATTAACACTGAGAGCTGACTCAGTCCCTGGGCACCTTAAATGCTGCTTTCAGGCACAGACTGGATTGCTTGGTAGATCCTTGTCCATAGCTGAGCATCTAAATTTATATTTCCAATTCAATTTAAAGGAAACATCCTGAGAAAAGTCTGTCCCTGTAAGACCTGTAGACTGGGAAATACTGAAAAGTCAGGAAATTAAGTTAAAAGCAGCATCTCACCTTCCGTGGAAGCCATTTCTAAAAAACTGTTACCACTTCTGGGATTTAGCTGTGCAGCACTTCTTGCTAAGAGTTTTAAAAGAAGTAATTAACAAAATACATATGATGGTCTCTTTGAAGCTGCATGGTGCAGTCTTGCTCTGATAACTTTCCCTGTGGAGCTCCCGTCTTGCCCCACCTCTATCTTGAGCTCAGGAAACATAAGTAAGGGGAAGCCAGTTTGGAAGTCCTCCCTAAGTGAACTTCTAGCACAGCAAGAGGGTTCATATGCACTTGTTAGTTTTTCCCCTGCTCATTCTGAATTTATACCTTACTAGAACTTTTCTTGCCTTTTTTTACCCCTTTTTTGGCCCCGTTAGCCTTCCAGCAAAAATGCTGCATTACACATGATTCTGAAACAGCCTGTATTCTCCACAGTTTTTATGTAGTATATAAAATAGCTTAATCAGACACATACCGAAAGAGGCATACACACACAGAGTGAGAGACAGCAGGCACACCTGAGACTGAAGTGCATCCTGTTCATAAAGGGAGATATAGTGCTGATGGCATTTCACACTGAGGTATCCAGGGACCATCACATGGCTTGATGAGACCAAGGAAGCTCAATAGACTTTCCAAACCTAATTAGTACTTAATGATCTGGAGAGACACGGATGTCCATCACCCCTGCTTCAGCCCCTCTGTTCTTCCTCAAATTCTTAATTAACCTTTAAGGAGATGATGTGCTGATGAGTTTCCTAGGATATTGCATTGATTTTTTTCACACACACACACATACACGCTCGTGCACATGCTCACCCACACCACACACTCCAGCACACATATTAAAGAAGCTCTGGTACAAATTCTCAGCTCCAATGCACTCCACACAAGGGCTCTGCTGATCAATGTTTATTAATGAAGCGCTGCCTCGAAAATTGTTAATTGATGGCAATGTACAGAATGTTGTCTGGAATTTAACCTTATTCATCATTTAAGTATGTTGGAAACTAGAGCGTGGTGTTAATTAATAGCATAAGAACAAAGTTGGATCGTTCTGCTGTGGATTTGAAAAACAAAATCATATGCGCAAAGAGAGGGAGAAAAAAGCTGTGATTAAATATAAAACCAGAGCAAAAAAGTGAGAGAAAATGGAGCCAAAGCCACTGTCATATTCAAGATGACTCACTTTGTGCCGATAATGAATAAAAATTTTCTCGTGCACTTATGTAATATTTTACTGTTGTGTCATATTTAATCAACTCCGAGTTTTAACAAGCTAAGTAGAAGGTGGGGGGAAGCTGCTACCAATGGAGTGAAAACAGATTAATAAGTTTTGAAAAGTTAATAGCCAAGTTTTCAGATTAAAAAAAAAAAAAAGAAATCAATGTTGGTAGCTGAATTCACCAGGGGGAAAATGAGAAATGGAGAATGCCTTACTTAAAGTTCACTTAATAACAACCTAAATATGTGGTGATAATGTAGTATGCAATGCTAACAGCTGCACTCTTCCAGGCTTGTCTAGATGTTTTCAATGACTGTTTGTTCTCCAAGTCATGTGCTTGATTAATGAAAACCTATCTACCCAGATATTCATTTAACTGACTTACCACCATGGGGTCAACACACTGCGGTTTGAGTGCATGCAGCCCCTTAGTGACATTGCCTACTGCAGGACTGTTGCCCTTGCTGAGTAGGGGCACTCGAACCACTTGAGTCTGGGCTCAAAATTTCAGTGTACAGGCTTGTCGTGGTTTAACCCCAGCTGGCAACTAAGCACCACACAGCTGCTCACTCACTCCTCCCTGCCCCCCCGTGGGATGGGGAGGAGAATTGGAAAAAATTAAAACTCACGGGTTGAGATAAGAACAGTTTAATAATTGAAATAAAATTAAAAAATAAATTAAAATAAAATAATAATAAAATAGTAATGAAAAGGGAGATAACAAAAAGAGACAGAAATAAAACCCAAGAAAGACAAGTGATGTACAATGCAATTGCTCACCACCCACTGACCGATGCCCGAGCAGTGATCTGCCCCTCCCAGCCAGCTCCCCCAGTTTATATACTGAGCATGATGTTCTATGGTATGGAATATCCCTTTGGCTAGTTCGGGTCAGCTGTCCTGGCTATGCTCCGTCCCAGCTTCTTGCGCACCTCCTCAATGGCAGAGCATGGGAAACTGAAAAATCTTTAACTTAGGATAAGCACTACATAGCAACAACTAAAACCATCAATGTGTTACCAACATTATTCTCATACTAAATCCAAAACACAGTACTGTACCGGCTACAAGGAAGAAAATTAACTCTATCCCAGCCGAAACCAGGACAAGGCTTCAGTCAGTTGTATCCAGGTAAGCGGACCACTGCTATAGACCAGTCGTCTGGTCCATGCAGGACTTTCTCTGCCTGGAAAGACACTTGGCTTGCCCCAGATCATACCAAGCATACAGGATAACAGGCAGACTGTGTGGACATCCCTGACTGTGCTGAACAGCTGTGGTACTGTGCCTTTATAGGCTAAAGCCCATTTTATGTCCATGATCACACAAAAAGTCTGTGTAGAGCAGGGACTGAAGCCATGCATCTCATTGGACCTGCCTTCTTGTGCAATTTCTGTGTTTACACCAATGTAGGGTCTTATCCCTAAATAGATATTTCAGTAACTCCTAGGTTTGAAAATGCTGCGGATGGTGTGAACACATGGTGTGCTCCACGCTCCAGAAATCCTGTCGTCTAAAGAGAGATGATGGTCTGGGGAAACAGAGGAAATGAAAGACAAATAACCTTTTTTTTTTTTTTTTTTTTAAGAAAAATCATACCAAGGGAGAAGCAGAGGCAGAAGCACTGCCAGGTTTTCCTGAATTTCAGTGAAATTCTCTTCAGGGGTTAGTCCAGTCCTCTCCTTTCAGTTTAAAAGAAAAAACATGTCATGTCGAAACAAGGAAAAATTCCATCTGTTTTCTGTATTTCCAAAGGTCTTTTCTCCCTTATCTTACTGAAAGTATTCTGGATGTTGGCCAAATTTCTGACTTATTCAGATCCCCCTAAAACTTAATTTTCAATTGACTTTTCTGTTTATTGGGAACATATTCCTTAATTTCTCTTTGGGAGGATAAGGCATGAAATGATAAAACGTGGAGCCACCCAGAGGTTGTCTAACCTATCTTCAGGCCCCCAAGGCAAGATTAGTTCTGCCTATGTCATTCCTTGAGCCTGTAACCCTTGAGTCACACAGCTATTGTTGTGATGGGGCTGGATAAACACATAAAGTCCAGAGGAGAATGGGAAATGGACAGCGTGGAAGGTACAGCACAAGAGAGGACAATTCAGAGCATAGCATCAGGGAACACAGAGGACGTCAGTGACTACCAGATGCCATGAGAAGGCAGAGATACTGGCTTGCCTAGATCTCTGAAAATGAGAAGAAAGGACCTGGCATTGCATGTGCAATTTGAATTAAGCTCAGATTTCCTCTGATGCAATTAGCGCCTGCTCGTGCGCAGCACACCCTAATGGGTGGTTGTGGGAAGGTATCCAAAGGGCACAGAAAGTTTCTGAGGTATCTGGACTATGTCAGTAGCAGGATGGAGTTTTGCAGAAAGCGCAAGAGAAGATTTCCTGTTCTGCACTTCATGATCTCTAGCTGAGGTCTGGTTTTCCTGATATCAATCTGCTGTGTGGTTTCCCTGAAAGCTGATTCATCCTTTATCCCCTCTTCATCCATCACATGGTTGGGGGAGAAAGGGGGGTGTAAAGGACCCCCCACTAATCGTGAAAGCTGACATGTAAATCAAGTCTTATAAGAGCAGATACCCCGGCTCTCAGTCAGCAGAAGTCTGGTGTAGGCTGCAGGAATGCTCTCTTATTAGTTGCTATTAAGTGAACCATTTATTATTTCAAAGTCATGTGACTTAATTGTTCTTCTGAGAGCAAAAAGCAAACAAATGTCCAAGAGACCAAGCTCCTTTCATTTCCTATCTTATGGGAAACCCTGACTACAGAACCTGGCAGCATCTGGACAAGTAGAGGAGAGCTATTTTCTCCATCTCTCTCAATTCCCTTTCTTCTACTACTTACTGAGAAGAAAGTTTTTTTCCAGGCTGTGAAAATTTGTTTAGATGAGCAACAAAAGGGAAAATATGTTGTCTAAAGCTAGGACAATGAGTGACCAATTAAAAAGAACAATGGTCTTATATTTAGGAAGAATGCTCAATGGCAGACCAGAGCAGCTTTTAGGTCTGGAAAATCAAATAAATAAAGAAAGAAACAAAAACTCAAACAAATAAATAAAAAGGAAAGAAACCCACCTCCCACTCTTTAGAAGCTCAGGGTTATTATAGAGTCAGGGGTGGCCATCTAGATCTCCAAAGGCAACCCAAAGCTGGCAGCTTAGTGACTGTGTTCTTAGCAATGCTTACACCCAGCCCTGGACATTAGAATCTGTTTAACTGAGCAAAATAAACATGTTAATCATGATCCTAGGGATTAGCTTGTAGTCTGCTTGAAAATCGCTGCAGCATTTTTGGCCACCAGAGTTGCTCTTTATCAGAGCTGGTTTCACGCAGAGATTAGGCATCAGCAGGGCTCTCCAAAGTGTACCCAGCATACTCCCAAGGGCTTTTGGCGTCAGTGGTGAAGTACCTTGCAAACAAGCTTCTGGCATGGGCATCTCAAAGAGGCCCATCCTGATCTAGCAGGGAGAGTGTTAAATTGCGGATCACTGTCCTTGGTTCAATTTCTTTCTTCACCCTGACGAGTGATAGGACTGTGAAGAGGTCTGTTGTATTCCCCATGCTTGTCCCCCTTCTCCCACCTATTGCCTATGTAGGTTAAAGACTTTTGCATCAATGTTTGTCTCTTGCATTTGACGCACAAGCCTTGGTATGGAGAAGGCACTACTTTGGTGGGAGTTTGTTCTTGGGGCACAAACATAATGCAGAGGCAGTCCACTGTCTTAGCTCCAGCATGGGTCAACCCCACCAGAAAGGCCCTGCAGAAGACAGTATTCAGCATCTGCCAGGAGCCAGAGGGCTACAGGCTAGCACAGTGGGTTTTCCTTGCCTTCTTAACCCTGAGACAGAAGTCCTCCCTATCTGTCCTAATTAACTTCTACACTACTAGTCCTTGCTTTCCATGGGGGAGAGTGAGAAGTGCCTTTTGATTCTGAAACCACATGAATTATCAATGATGATAGCAACATTCAGCCTACACTGGCTTGACTAAGGACCATGCCTTTACATGGCACAAGGTCAGCATCCATTCCCAAGTGACTTGAAGTAAGCAGCTAGTCTTGGAAAGACAGGACACTGAAGGCTTTGTTTGTCTCCTAGACCTAGGAAAGCTGTGCACAGGGGGGGATCATAGTGGAATCATTAAGCAGATGATTGCAGCTCCTGTTCTGTTTTGCTAACAAATACACTTTCATCAGGTAGCACCAGTGGTGGTGAGTGTAGCACTAGCTGTTCCATGCACAGTAGGATGCACTCAGCTCTCTAGAAGACATTCACATACTAGTTTGAGTATCATCTCACTTGTCGTTAGCAGGTACTTGCTGGGAAACAGGGCTTATTCCACACATTTTAGTTAGCTTTGCTAGAACACTGTCACGCACATAAGACATTCACTCCATCCTTCCTATTCCTTGGTGTCTTCCTACAGTGACTAAACTTCTGCACACCTATTAGCAAACAGCCTCAGCATCCCATTGTGCTAGTTGAATGACACCTCCGTAAAAGAAAAAAAAAACAAAACAAAACAAAAAGACCCAAACCTGACTGGGGTATCTGTCTCTTTAGGGAACTTTTCTCTGTCGTTCTGCCTTGACAAGTAATGTGTTGATTTCATTCCTTTCCTCCTCCTGCCGTTTCCATGCCTGCTTCCCCCTTTCTCCCTCCTTTCCTCCCACTCATCCCTACAGGTATAAATAACAAAAAAACCATGGAGCTAACCATGCTGTGTCAGTCCCTGCTGTGCCAATTTCCCATCTGCTGCCTCCTTGCCCCGTGCTGCAGGTTGAACACACACTCCTGTCACGCTGAGTTGAATAGGTTGTATGCCTGTGTTTGAAATTAAGCACATGCTGAATTCCTCTGCTGAATCTGGGACCTAGGTTGTGACATTGATGGTGTAAAGGCAATTGACCCTTTACAAGTGGGGACCAGAATCCATTTCACAATGCAAATGCTGAGTATTAATGAGACTAATAGACATAGGTGTGAAAGTCATCGAAATAGCAATGTCGAGAGCTGGCTGGTGACAATGTAGAAAGGGGTCTCTGCTTGATCTTCCTGTGACCAAGCTAAAGGCTGCTGGCTTTTATGAGCCCAAAATGCATGTTGATTCAATTCCCCATCTTTATCCTGGGGCTTCTTTGGAAATGGAGTATTTGCTGAAATGAAATAAAGCAGTCATTACAAATGCTAGTCATTAACGGCATGAAACTTCATATTCACCTGCCAAGACATTGGTAGCGACTCAGCAATGTTGTTCCCTGAGCACTGACTGTTGGGTTTTAATGACATTGTTCTATTAGAGCTGTTCAAATCAACCATTTGAGAGCCGTCTGGCTGCTGTAGTCAAAAAAATAATAAAAATTTGACCTTGACATCCTCTTCCATCTCTTTGTCCTAGTCCTCTTTGGAGGCAATTATTCATATGGTATATATCCTGTATATAGTCCGTCACTGTTCCTCCTGCAGTTCTTGTGGGATCAATGTAACTTTCCTGGGTGTGCAGAGTCCTTTGTGCTGCACTGACTAGTAACTTTACTCAGCACCTAAATACTGCTATTGTTATGGGTGCTTTGAAAATGCTTATATGATGGTGGTTCCTACTGTGGCTCTACAGCTGTGAGCATTGGGCCATCAGGTGTGTTACCTCCTTCATGCTTTATTACTTTGACTCTGTATGTCTTTGGTAGCACACAACTAATAACACTTAAAATCTGTCTGCTCACCCATCTACTTGCTTGTAATCCAGTCTCCTAGTTGTCAAATGTAGAGACCTTCAGAAATGTCAGCATTAGTCCAACAGGACTGCGTAGCTTCCCCGTTATCAGAATAGATCTGGTTTTCCCCTTTCCATCCCTAAGTCAGGGCTAATGAAAGGCAGATGGACAGGTTTTTAGAAGTCAAAAGACAAGTTCATGCTGGTCTCTTATGGCAGACCTCCCTGAGAAGTTACCATCTTCATCCTGGTTGACCATCATAGTGACAGTTAATGATAGTGTCGAAGTTTTGAAAATTAAATGAAGATTTGAGTGGAATGATCCCCAAGCCCAAAAAGACGGTTTTGTAACTAGGGGCCAATTCTGTCATCAGTCTTCCAATCTACTGCAACTAGAAATTAAGTTCAAGTAAAAAAACCAGCTTATTCCAACATTATCTCTTAACAAGGGTTTAAATACCACATTAGTATCAACACAATAGAGAGAAATTAGGTCTGTAGTAAAAATGTAAACAATTCCATTTATGTTCCCTTTCCTCATAAAAAAAAAGTTGACAAAAACAATTATATGAGGTCCTTAAAATTGTCCATGGAATATTTTGATTCCATGGACAAATAAGTGAATGCATAAGTAAATATTTATCTTTGAAAAGGCCACCATGCTGTGAATAGCAATTTGGGTAACTCACGCTTACATCTTCTTCCATAAACCATAATCCCAAATTAGACTACATGGGTATGGTACATATAATAATCTCTAGTCTTAAGGCAAAAAGATAGTTCATTATGGGAACATTTGCCTACAAAGTATCCTGAGAGGTTTGGTACATCTGGGGAAGCCATCTCACAGCAGAGAATGATGGCAGCATAGGAAATGAAAACACACTTCCTCTGGCAGCATCTCCAGACTGAAATCTTTGGGGTGTTCAGGACTTGAACGAAAAAAAAAAAGATTCTCTATAGACACCGCATTTGTTTAATGAAAAAATATAGAGCTCAAATCCTAAATTTCTCTGAAAATACAGCCTGATTTCACACTAAACGGTGATTAGGACCCAAGAGGAGAGGCTTCCTCCAGAGTGCAACCACCCACCCATCCTCCAGATTGCTTTAGCCAAAGAAGTGCTATGAGGAATAAGATTGTCCCAACCTTGTGAAAGAGTCTCAGTGAGATCCTCGGGATCTTTCTGTTCATCTCCAAGTCATATCCAGGAGCAATATCTTCCAGTTTCTTCCCCAGCCAAACTCCTAAGGACCATCAGGGAGACCACAGGGAAAATGAGCATTTTGTACAACTTCTGCTGATGTCCAGCATTCCAACATGGCATCCCCTTGTCATCAGAAAGGTGATCTATTTTTTCAATCATTACCAACTTGAATTTAATTCTAGGCAGTGCCCCTGAGGGGTGGAAAAAAAAAAACCAAAAAACAACAAAACCTCCTATTCCTCTCCCTTCACTATTTCTTTACTTATCCGCTGTCTGCAGCAAGAGACCTGCCACTAGCAAATTCCCAGACCACTCATTTATTTCCTGGGCTGTGCTGTGAAGCCTCATTCTTCAAACATAACAAATCCAGCAACTTCATGAGTTGAGCTATTGTGGATTTTTCCCTGTGACTGCAAATGGGAATGGTCTGTACAAATGAAAGCCCAGATCTCTGCTATTGCAAGTAAAAGAGTCTGGGTGAAATATCTACTGAGGAATACATTTTATGTGTTTTCTTTAACTGTCCATCCAAAAAGTACTGAGTCATAGTCAGGTGCTGTTAAGAGGCACCGGTAACAGCCTTACATTTATAAAGTACTATCCATCCAGATGGACCCCCAAAGTACTTTATAAACTTTACTAACTGGTTGTTCCAGCTCCACACATCACCTTATATCTATCCATCTGTTTACAGCTATAGCCATATAGACATCATTTCTCTCACTACTAAAGGGTGGCTATTTCGAATTTGGGATGTAACAGATGTTTAAGAGCTCACATCACCGTGGAGTAACAACTTCATGGCTTAGCTCTGCTTCTCTTCCGTAGCTCTGTTGACTTCAGCATGAATTAAAACTAGGGAGCATCGAACAAGGCTGCTAAGAAACCAGGTCAAAGAAAGACCAGGAGGTGATTTCCATGTAGCAAAGCAGAGTTGGGCATCTCATTGCCACCAGCTGCTGTAGATGTTAAAAGTTTACATAGATATGTGGGGAAGATCACAAGTTCTTGGAAAATCTTGATTCCACACCCAGCTCTGCCACAAAGATTTGCAATGGCTCTGGGGAGATTACTTTCGGCAGACCTAGTCCCCCTTATGTCACAGCTGGATTTTGGGTGTCTGTGGAAGTGTTCCTATTGCAAGGTCCACACAGAGGACCCAGCAGAAGGGCTTCTTGGTCAGGCAGTGGCGTGCAACTGGACATTAGGGGATATTGGCTTTGTAATCTCTCACTGGTTTATTACAAGGCTAATTTGCCCAGTTTTCAATCCCTCTTTACCACCTGTACTGCTGTAAAGTCCTGAGTTGAAGCTACCTTTGCACTGGTACAGAATCAGGAGACGGTAGTTGAGCCAATCAGTTGGCAGTTAAAATACCTAACCAGGGACTAGTGAAGATAAAGACATGCTGAAGGGAGAAGGAGGTGGCAAGTGGCGTGCTGTGAGCCCCAGGGGACAGGCATACTGCTCCTCTCCGCCGTTGAAATGGAAAAGGTTTACTCAGTGCTTCCTCTTCCCAGAATTTTTTTAAACAAGAAGCACATATGTCACTTTAAATAGTCATGTGACAGTTTGGTTCACATTTGTTTCGAGTTTAGATCAAAATTAGATTCTGTTAAGTTCCAGTTTGTGTTTCACTGTAGGAGGCATTTAGATTAGATAGCCTTTGCTCTCCTGAAATATACCCAAAGATCTGACATGATTGTCTGTGGTCAGACTATGATTTTCTTTTTTTTCTTTTTTGTCCAGAGGATGTGTCCAGACAGCAATCTATATTTGTGTGAAATTAGGATCCATTCAGCACCCTGTAAAAATTCTAAACTAAAAGATTAATTGTTAGCCATGATTACGACATTATTTATTATTATTGTGTGATGTTGAGACTATGTTTGGAACAGATGGGAATCCAATTAGCTGAGTTCTGCCTTTGTCCATTGGATGAGACATTAATTTCAGGGCCACCCTCCACCTTGTCTGAATAGCTACAAGAAAAGAAATATGCTCATGGAACTTCGTGTTTTTGAGATGGTTTGTCACATATATTTTGTTTTCTCATGAAAGGACTCTACTGGCTGCTAAGCAACAGAGTAGCTATGTTTACGTGTACATTTTTCTGTGTATATGCACATATACATACATATGCAGACACAGAGTATTTATTCAAGGACAAGAGTCCTCATCAGACTGGCTTTCAACTGAGAGTAATTCTATTAATTGGGGCTGCAGTTACCAGTCCCCCTTCAGCTTCCCCCACCTTACCCCTCCTCTTCTTTCTTCTGTTGCAACTATTACTATTTTTAATTAACGTGCCAAAATGTTCACTCCTAACTATAACAAGAAAAATGAAAGACAAAAGGGCAGAAGTGAGGAGAGGAGCTCTGGTGAGAAAGACAATTTGTTTGGCTAACCCTTTTAGAAAAAGGCAGGCTTGTCAATGATTTCTCTTCAGGATGGTGTCCCATAACCAGGGGAGGGAGCAGAAATGCTTTTTAATGGGGTTTTTCTTCCAGCCAGGAATAATCATGCCTACAGAGAAGTCTTAGAGCAGCCTTCTGCTTGGAGGCAGTTCTGTTGCACATCCCAGTGGTATTTCTTTTTTCCTTTTTAATGTCTCCTCTTTTTTTTTTTTCTGTTTTTTTTTTAAGGTGTTATGAATCCTTAGACTAGGAATTATCTTTCAATCTATCTATATTTTTTTTTGTACTGTATTGATCATTAGGTTATTTCTCCACTGCAAATCTCTATCCCTGGATTTTAAATGTTACTTACAACATTTGATGTTATCCCTACACTTCAAAACTGAGATCCAGACCCTGAAGTTAATAGATGTAAATATTCAGGGTTCAAGATTACCTCTCTGTTCTTCATCTTTAAAGCAGTTTAAAATGATTAATAGAATATTTGTGAAGGTGGAAGGTGATTAAAATGTTCGTTGTAGGGAAACTGAGGTGTAAAAGACAATACTGGGGCTGAGATATAAACACAGGAACAGCACTGGCAAAAGTGTTGATTGAAATTGTGCATGTGTGGGTATGAAAACTGGCTTTTCAGCCAAAATAAATACTATGAAATGTATGCCTTTGTTGTTGCTGTTTTATTTAAGTTGAAGTTGTCTGGGTGTTGATGAAATACCAGGGGAGGGGAGTTCAGGAAAGAAAATCAGCTTTCAACTAAAAGAATTATGGCTTTGCACTTTCAAATGTTGTCATTCTTTATGGATAATAATAATCTAAATATTCACCAGAAACTTGAAAAAAATAATTTGCATTTTTTAGTTTTTTGTTGAATCCTTCTCCTCCTCAGCCTCCTCCCTGTCCCTTCCCAAAATGTGTGTGAGAAATTAAAAGCATCAGAAACTCATGTGTTATGAGCTCCGTCCTTTCTGGCTCTGAGAAGATATGAGTTTTTAAAGCCTCCAGCTGGCATCTCCCAGCTTTTCAAGACAAGCTGTGGAGCTGGAGCCCACTGCTCCAGAGGTCCCTGATTCAAACTCAGTGGCTTTGTCAAGAGGGTGGTGACTACTTTTGCACACACACAAATTGGCAGTTTTCTGAACCACTCTGTGCAGAAAATCTTCACTCGCATTCACATGCGTCAGGCAGTGTCTCTCATTTCAAATGACATCGGCTTATTTGACTTTCAAATGAGAAAACTAAGTGTCGTGAACAGATGAACAGATAATCTAAACATCTTTGTCCAGGTTTTTGGAAACTGGTTTTGAAAACTGGAACTCCTGAGCAGTTCTGCCAGTTCTCACAATATTTTTATCATTAAAAAACAACAACAACAACATTTGCTAATTTGTTTCCTAAATCTTTTGCCTTTGGAGGCATGTGAATTGGTGCTGATTAACATTAATAATAATTAAATATAACTTAAGTTTCTATCTACCAGTGTTTGTAGAAAAGCTTGAAAAACATTTACTTTCAAATGAAGAAAAATTCAAAATCTGAGCATTTTCTAAGCCAAGCCTCAGAGCCGATAACAGTATTGCAGGAGGTACCCTTGCTTTGACAGCACTGGTGTAAAATCCAAAGTAAAATAAAAAAGGGAAA
Organism: Gymnogyps californianus; assembly: GCF_018139145.2. Lineage (NCBI taxonomy): Eukaryota > Metazoa > Chordata > Aves > Accipitriformes > Cathartidae > Gymnogyps > Gymnogyps californianus. Next base: position 76,004,657 of record NC_059500.1, on the reverse strand, counting down.
ACACATGATAGTGAAAGACATTCCTGGATCAGCAAGTTTGATCCCTTGCCACTGCATGAACTTGTCAAGGTCCATCTTGAGCTTGTTCTTATACCTTGCTCCCCACTTTTCCTGCTGGGCTACTGGTATAGGACTTCACACTGTTGATGGGAGATAATCCTTTTCCTAATGTCTAGGCTAAACATTCATAGCTGGTCAGTGTAGTTCCTCATCCCAAAGAATTTATATTAATGACTGGCTAACTGTTAATTCACCCCTTCTAATTATTCTTAACTATAAGTTGCATTTTCTCACCCTTTTTGCATATTTGGATTGTTATCCATGCATATTCACTCTTCAGGATGTGTTGGTGAGTTGTGATTGATCAGCAAAATCATATGGTGTTGTTTCATATTCCTGATTGAATAAGCAGACACGTAATCTGTGTGAAAATGGAGCACTCAGCTTCCTTTAATATTTGTATATATAAATTTCAGGGGGTTTTGAATATTTATTGCTATACAATACAAGTGTTTGAATGTTCATAGGAAGTGCACAAAGTAGGTAAAGAAAAAATTATAAACAATTTGCTCCTTTTCCTTTTCCTTCTCCCATCACTTTTACTGTCTTGCACACTTGAGTGGTGCGTGGTTAAACAGTGTCTGTGTTGCCTCCTAGAAATGGCTGCATTTCAGCAATGTCACGCAGAAATTTCTGTGTGAATTCAGTGTACTGTAAAGTACCACAGGACATTTTGGGACGGGGCTGTGGCTGTAGTTTGGTTGTGTCTAGACTGGTATTTTTTAAATGGACACCAGGGAACAGAATATCCCCACGATAATGGCATTTCATAAGGATGGGTGGATGCTGTCAAGATGAGAAGGTCTAGCAGCATTTCTTAAGGGATTTCAGGGACTTTGCCAGGCAATTCCAGAACTTCAGGCCTTGTTTGCTTATGTTTTTGGTTTAATTATCTGGAGTGAAAGGACATCTTTGCTTTGTATTTGAACAGCGACTCATCACCTGCCCTCTCTAACCTCTGCTAACAGCATTATCTCCTCAGGTCAAGTGAGAAAGGCCACTGCTCTTGTTGCTGTAGGTGACAGGTTCAAACCCTTATAATCATCTATGACAGCACTTGTTATGCTTCTTTTTTATGTGACTTTTTCAACCTCTTGCTTTCAGCTCCTTCATACTGCAGGTCTTTGGTTTTTACTCTTCATCACTTCCAGTTTTTACATCATTTCCCTCATCCTCCATCAGCAGTTTTGCATTTCATTTTGTTTGTTTGCCTTGAACAGTTTTCCCTAAGTATTTAACTCACATGTTCATGGTCAAACTTTCAAATCCATGGTGTTAATCTGGATTTGAATTAAAGCCAGAAGCATGTTACAGTCAAGTGCAAGCGCACACAGATCTCTCCCGCTTGGCCTCTTTTTCTCCAGCCTGGGAGCTGGAGAAACACACACACAAACACAAATACACACACCCCCATGGCACAGCCATATCCTGTTCCTTCAGGTCCATATGTATCTCTAGTACTATCAAAATTAACAAGAAGCTACCTTAATCCTGCTCCCTCATCACAAAGCCCTCTTCTTTCCTGTGGATCAACAGTTACTAGCCTCTTATCTTAGAGGGGAAGTAAATAAAAGAAAGGAAAAGGAAAAAAAGACCACTTTCCCCTCTTGCAGAAGTGGCACACCAGCCTTCTCATTATTAATAAGCGGCTTAAAGTGCTGTCTGGCAATGAAAAAGTCACAGCAATAATAAGATAACCTCTGGCTTTGCCAATTCCTGGCAGATTATTGTGCATCTCTGGCTGGACACAGCTTCTCTCACTTTCTGCTTAGGCTGGGGCATGCCGACACCCTGGATCACTGGGTGAGGTACCCCGGAGTAGTCTCTTGCCCTCGCTAGTTTTTTATGAATTAATACTGTGTCTTCTCCCCCAGTGTCTCTTCTGCCATCACCTCTGCTTTGACTGGGGTTTACTCTGCAAGGAGCGGAGGGAGGCATAAGGAAGAATAGTCATAAACTGTGAGATTTGACATTTTATGGCCAGGAGAGAAAGGATATCATCAGGAGCTGCACTGGCTGGCAGAGAGCTCCACTTGCTGGTACCTGATCTGAGCTGCTGGACAGAGGCACATCAGGGAGGATGGCAATGCAGAACAGACGGGTGATATTGGAGGGGAGGAGAGCAGTGGAGAGATGGCATGCTTTGGTGAAGGCAGGCTTTCCTTTGTTTGCATGCACTCACATGCTCATTACTGTTCAAGCTCTACTGTAGATCAGTAGTGTGCTTGCTACTGTACACTCACCTGTGTTTGGGCTCTTTGAGCAAACCCAAACCCTTGTTCCTTATGGGGTGGATTGGGAAGAGGTGAGGGCAACTGAGCAGCAGCCCAGAGCACCAGGAGATATGCATGGTGGATCACAACACTCAGCGGGCATCAGCCCGTGCTGGAGCCTTGTTTTTATCACACAGAAGTGCAGTCACAACTTCTGTGTCCTGTCCCGAGCCACCTAGATCTTGTGAAAACTCTGATGTCATTTGATAAACTAATATATATTAGCTCTTCCCAGGATGGGGTGACAGGGCTGGTCCTCTTGGGGATGAATGTGATCCAGCCTTGCTGTGGAATGAGAAGTGCAGCCACATGAATTGAGTTAAGTCTGCCACTTTGCAGTGGGTGATGAGATTTTGTTGCCTGTGCCACCACTTCGTTGTTTTTCTCAGGAGGTAGTTTGTTGCATTATTGTTGTTCCTGCTGCCGCTGTTTCAGTCTTTCACAGGAGATTATATAGAACAGCCTCTCCATGAACCAGAACACATCTCTGGGGAATATGATGACAGCATCCATATCTTAAAAAGCCATAAAGTAGAGAAGCAGTGTAGAAAGTAGTCATTCCCAGTAATAAGTGCAGTATGACATCTAGGAAAGGTACCCTATTGTGACAAGCTTGCACACTAGTGCAAATCTGAAGAAAAGTACATTTAAAACTACAGATTTTGCCATGCTTGTTATTTTAAAGAATTTTTCTTCCCTAAATTACTTCTGCAGACGGAACAAAGCCCCTTAACCCTTGGCAGACCGTAGCTGTTTCCTGATGCTCCCCAGCTGTGAATCTTAAACTGATTTCTCTTGAAGTCACCATCACAGAGAACATCCCTTAAAACAGCAGCTGCCCTGCATTTTGCAGGATTTGTACCTTGGTGTACTCCAGCCCATGTGGACCCTGACCTTGATGGGTGAACAAGCTGCTAAGGGGTTTTCTTCCTCCCTGATCTCATGCACAGATTACTTTCTGGACTATATATAGTAGGTAGGAGGCCTGATAACAGGCTTTTTTCAGGTCTGGCAGGAGCTGAGGCAGGAAGGGAGGCTAACCAGAGCTCTGTAACTGCTCAGTTACACAGGGACAGAAACAATCTCTGACTGTGTATTTGCAAAGCGTGCTGCACCACGGAGCAGGGCGCTCATTAGAAATAGCTGTGTTTGTACCTGGAGCAAAGAGCACTGAGGACCATCCTACTGCATCATCCATACTGCAGCCCAGGAGATGGAGCGGGGAAGAGTTTCCTTTCTCTGTTCCTCCACTGATCTGCTAGAAGAATTCAGGCCACTGAGCTGTAACTACCTTGGGCCACATGGAGAGAGCTGAAATGTCACCTACATCCCTGCAGCTAGTTAGTGAAAGAACAAGAGACCCCCAAGTGTTATTGAGAGTGCCTAAGCAAGGTTCCTGTTTAGAGCTGGTGAATGGAAAGCCCTGGGCACAGTGCAGGTTAGCCTTTCCAAATATGGCCTCGTGTGCCTCAGTTTCCCCACTCTGATCAGTGGGCAAATGATGCCAGCAGCCAATGCCCTCAGTTAGGTTTTATTAATGAACTCTGGGACCATTAAGTCAATAGATCCTGGAGAATTGTCACTATTACAACCATCCACAGCAAGGGAAAGCACATTCCCAAGCAGGGAGAGTGCGGAAGGCCTAATGAACATTGAGCAGAGCACTTGCTCCGCACTCGCTTTGTCACTGCTGGGCAGCCTTGCCCTGACAGAGCTCCTGTCCAACCAGGGACGTACATCCATTCATCATTAGTCCTAATGCAAGCTTGGGAGTTTTAAAGCCGGGGCTAAATCAGACCATCTTAATTTGCAGGCTTAATGCATTGCATATTATCCATATCCTTCCTATGGGATTTATCTTGATTAAGTGCTAATTTGTAACTGGTGGTATACCCAGTGAAGTGACTGATGAGAAGGGTGCCTGGGCAGAGAGTCTGTGTTTTAGCAGCGGTGCAGACCGGGGATAGGAAAGTGCTGTTCCCATCGCAGACACGGAGGCAGGCAGCACATTTTATGCACATCCCCCTCAGCCTAATAGGCGAACTGTCCAGAAAGGTTTAACTTGGACTATTCTTCAGCTGCGACAGAAGCCAGAGGTCTGCTGTGAGAGAGAGGACCAGACTCATAAAGGTTTTTAGCCACACTTAAAAAGTCTACCTTTGGGCTGTTGTACAGCTCCGTCTGTGCCGAACAGCACTGGTCAGAAAAGGTGTAACGGCTTCAGATAACCAACTGTAGGCAGCCATTTACTTGTCCCGGCTGGCACATCTTCAAATGTACATGGAATCCCTCCTGTACATGCGCATAGCTGAGCTGCCTGCCCCATCCCCTGCAGTGACACCAGCCTCTGCCCAGCCCCTCCGTCTCGCTGCTTCCACTCTGTGACCACCAAGAACCAGCTGCGGTAAACGTCGTGTGGATGAAACCATTTTAGACACGACCGCAATCCCAATTTGACCACTAAACAGCTGAGAGAGCCTACCAGCAGTATTAAAAAGCCTCTTTGAGATGGGCAGGGCTTCTCCAAGGAGCTAGGAAGCTGTGTTTCAGGATACTTTAATTCCACTAACCTTCACTTTGGAATGAGAAACAAACTTTCCACCTCCACCAGACACACCAAATCTTGGATCAATCTACATTAGCATGCAGATTTTACAGGGTTTGAGAAGAAGCGACCTTTAAGCAGAAATGGGTTCTCAACTTCTGCTATCACAGCGCTGGCATTTCACTAAAATAAAAGCTTTTATTTCAGCTGCTGCTTTGGTGTCTGAAACTGTGTCTGATTCTGTAGCCACCTGTCCCCCACAATTCATAAAAGCACACTGAATATATGTATTAAACAAGTCTTACACCCAGAAACACACACACGCAGAAGTCAGGTCAGGCTATTTCATAGCCCTATTTTACAGAAGGGTGAAATAAAACTTTCCTCAACTGCTCTGGCATGGCAATAGTAAACCCAAGGAAGGCATCCAAAAGTCTTAATTTCTGGCGTATGCTGTGCAGAGGTGTTCTGCATTAGCAGCATTTCTCCCTTTGACTGTTTTTCCTAACACTGAAAATAGTGGACAGTTTCTCAGCTGATGGGTACTGCTTCCTTTTACTTAGGTAACAAATGACAGCAGTTGAGGAGGAAGGGGGGTGTTGGGTAGAAGGAAGTTAATTAATTTCAGGGTTTTTAATCTCTTTTCTTTTGTACCAAACCATAAAACAAAAATTCTTTGGGAGCCAGAACATGTACCTCCAGTAATCGAAAGAGAGGCAAGGATCTGACTAATAGATATTACGTTCCATTATATGGTCTTGAAGTCAATAAACATTAGGTTACCTTCATGCAGTGAAAAAAGACCAGATTTATTAAAAAATCTTATCTGGAGGGTTTGCATTTCAATAGGATGTGAATTTGCATATTTTAACAATAACCTCCCATCATTCTGTCTGATCTGTGCTCAGTTGGCCATACAGATCACTTTATCTTGAATAGATTATCACCGGTTTAATAAACCCTTCATAATATGCAGGTATAACAATGGTACTTCATTGGATAAAGGAGGTATTAAAGTTCTTTTTCTGGAAATAGGGGTGGCCCAGCTAGTGATTAACTTTATACCTCTGTACATCCCTGTGCTGAATACGCGATTGAAGGAGAGTATTCCCATTATTCACATTCAAAACGGACCAGCTTTTCAGAGCTCCTGTTAACTCCTCATTGCCCATGGTAGCTGTGCAGACGTGGGAGTCAACAAAGCCAAGGCTGCTGGGGATGTTATCTCCAGCAGTGGCCACTACCTGAGACGTCAGGAAAAGGTGACACTTTTCCCCCAAGCCAAGTCCCTCTCTGCAAACAGAGTGTGATCAGTGTCGAGCTGTTTCATAGAAGAGGCACCTTCTCAGTGCTAGATGGAAGTAGGGTCAACGCACTGCTCAGCAAAGAGCCAAAAAGGCTTGTAGGCAGATAGCTTAGATACCCTGTTTTCAATGAAAAAGCAGAATTATTCTTCCTTGTCTCCTCTCTCAGACTTTGACTTACTCTCTGCTTCCACTTTCCACACAGAAGCTCATTTTCCACTGGTTGCCCTTTACAAGAGATGAGTCCATCCCACAACTCCTGCAACCTGTCTTGCCATCTCAAAACATTTGATTAGGAGCAGCATGCTCAGACCCTCCGCAGGAGCAAAACAAGTCTCTGCCAAATCACAGGGCTGGCTTTTGCCTCCTGCAGTCTCCACAGGGACAGACTGTTATTTACACATGCCTGCCATTCGAGGCTCCTGACCACTTTTCTGATGAAACACAGGGCAGAGCATTAGTGCCAGTGCACCAGTGACAGGGGCGAATATAATTTTCATGTTGTCCTGCAATTTTTAATTCCTTCATTTTTGTTTCTATATTGACGTTTGCACCCTGAATTGAAAAAAACCTGATACTCTTCCTCTCTTGGGTACCCAGTACGGAGCAGGCAGCTGTGAGCATTAACTGTCCACACACAAATCTTAGGCAACCCGCAGGCTACTGTGGCATTAAGCCCAAGCTTGTAGACCTTAATGAGAGATAACGTTCACTCAGGACCAGCTTGGTGGTCACGCAGCCCTGGGATCTGGACTGCCTCACATCTGACCAGCTGGGAGCACAGGAATAATGAATTTTGGGGCTGAGTGTGCATGCATGTATGAGAAAGAGGGAGTATTTCACACACAGATTCCCCAAGATTATCTTGAGAGCAACTAGAACTTTTCACACTCTCTTCCTCCTCTGTTTTCTTTTTCTCTGCTCAAGCTGTGTTCGTGCTTGCTTTTCCAAAGCTCCCATCATGAGCTTTTTGCTTCTTGAGAGCCAACGTGCTGGTGTGCTGCCTGACAGTGGGAGCACAGCAAGGCTAGTGAATAATTGAAAGTTATTGACCTATAATAACCTGGCATTATTGACCATAAATGATTTAGTTAAAGCACACACACACATGCACACACCACCTCACATGAAAGAGCTGCATTTTGAATTCCCTTTGTCCAGCACTGGCTCAATGGAGCTTGTCACAGGGAGGAGAGGGGCATTTTGGCCCAGCATGAAATTAATGTTAATCAAAACAACACTTCTGATGATGCTCTAATAAGGTTCTTGTGGGGAATGAGCACAATACCTGGAGCCACAAGCAAATTGTCCTGAGTCTTTACTCAAAGCTCCATGAGGGCACAAACCTTTTCTGAACTTCAGCAAAGTTCACAGATTTTAAGGCTGAGGAGGACAATTTTCATCAAGCAGCCTGACCCCTGCCGTAAGGTAGGCTAGAGACTAATGAATACCAGGACCAATAGCCTGTCATCAAACCAGAGCACAACATTTAGGGAAAAGGAAAAACATCCGGTTTTGATGTCAGACTTCCCACTCTCCTATTATTTTTCATTTCTGCTGAGCCAGCTCTTTCCCTCCGAAGTGGAAGCGCTGACATCAGCTCCTTTGGAGCCACAAAATGTTGGTCGCCCTGCCAGAAAGCCTGCTCAGGGCTCATGCCTGGCCTCAGGTTCCCATCGTCTGGTTGCATCTGCAGGGTCAGGCATCCCTATCTCCGATGAAACCCCAACAGCTTCCTGTGTCTGAATGGAGCCCTGTAGAAGTGCAGATGTCTGGGCTGGTGAGCTTGGCTGAGTCAGATAAAGATGTGAGCGAGTAACTGTTTAATTGAGCCAGATTTCTAAACGAGATATAATCCCAGCCACTAGCACAACTGCCATATGCCCTCCTAAGCTGGCTGTGTTTGTGTCAGCATCTGAATTTTGTGGCTGGCCCCTACTATGGAAAGTTTCTGCCCAGCTTTTGACAGACAAAACTTTGCAGCTTGGACCTGTTCCTGATGATCTATCAGTGCTCAACAAACAGCCCTAAAAGCTTCTCATTAGCTTTGTGGGTGCTGTTCTTTATATACAAAACAGCCAGGGTAGCTGTGCCTGGCTCAGTTTGTTTTTCAGGGTCAGATGGATGAAAGAAAGGATCACTTTGTTTCCAGATTTGCCTGACTTGGAGCTTTTGAGAGATGATGCAAGAACAAAACTTTTAACTCTCAGTGGTGCTGACCCGTGGTACGGAAGCACCTATTAATTGGCATTTACAGCACAGAAAAGTGTCAAGATGGAGGGATTCATTCCCTTGCTTTTCCAAGTTCAGGGCAGATTTTTCCTACTGACTCCAGCAGGCAGTGGAAGCGCCTGGAAGCGGCTCCTGCAGTCCAGAATCACTGCAGACAGGCAATTTCTGGAGTCAAAGGTGCAATCCAGTCTGTGTACTGAAGTAACTAACTTTTGAGTACATTTTAAGTACCTCATGAAGCAGACTTCCTGGAGTAAATCCTTAATTTCTCCATCTAGGAAATTGGGTCTGTATAATTTAGTTGTTTAAATTCAGGCAGCCAAGAGCTCCCTCTGGAGGTCTCCAAGCAGCCAGTTCCTCTGCACGGGCACGGCCAGGCGCTTACTTCAGAAAGGCAATTTCATCAGATATCTGTGGTTTAAGTACAAGCTAAGTCTTTTCATTAAGCAAATAGGATCTCTCCCAAAATTTCCGATTTTCCTTCCAGTATTAGAGCTAAACTAGGGGGTAAGGCCAGCTGGAAAGAAACAATTGAGTTTCTCTCTAAAGTTAGGTAAGGGGCATGACAACATAGGATACAGCCTCCTTGTCTCTAAAAAGTCACTGGGAGCAGTGGGAGAAGTGCAGTGTCTCATCTGTATGTGCACACCGTCGCTTACGTGTGCATACTCCTGAGAACAGCTCAAAATATCTGACTACAGCAGTACATGACACCGATGTCCAAGATGGCTTCCAGCTCTGTCCTTCCTTCCTCTCTGTATAATTGACTATTATACTGGCATTATCTGTGCCTTGATACCTTGGATTTATGGAGCTTCTAACAAATATAAATTCCCCTTTGCACACACCCCATTTAATCAAAACCTTGCTGGTTTAAGCAGTCTGTTTTATTAAATTACCAACCTATGAAGCCATTAACTCAATTAGAAGCAGCAGTTCTGTAGTCTTGAACAACTAAGGGGTAATATTGCAACGGTATATGTTATGCAGAGTATGGCACATTATAATAACACTGAGAGCTTATATAGCATTTTAGAAATTTACAATTTTGTAGGAATAATATCTAATTAATCCTCACAATGGGCCCTGACGGTAAAGATTACTGTCTAACCCCTTTTTCCATGGAGAAAACTAAATGGGGAAGAAGATGATAGGTAATAGACTTCAAAAAAGAGTTCAAGACCGTATCTTTCCACACTCTGCATTCACAGTAAGTAGACATCAGACTTTCCAAATTGCTCCTTTCCTTCTGAGAAAATCAACATTGAGTGACCGCTATCTCCCTTTCCTGCCTCCATATTGTAAAGTGTAATGGGTTGAGTTTATTTTAAAACATCTCTTCCTTTTTGGGGGGTGGGGGGCAACAGGGAAGGAGACCCCAAAGGGACATAGAAATCTTACAGGAGTAGGTTACATTCATTACACATAAGCACGTTTGGTAACAGCTTTTAGTGCTTGCTGTTGTTGTCTTGTGCTTCTGGGTGCTTTCAGGAATCAAACAGGCATACTTTCAAAACTCAGCACCAACTCATGACCATCATTTTCCACAACTGTGTTAACCCAAGAAATGTTACTTTTCACTGTCAGAGTAGAAACACCCACAAGTTCACCTGTATCACCTCACTTACGTGACCTGACAGCAAATAACGAGGATGGTCACAGGAGCTCATCTAACTAAACCTGGGTACCTATGATCTTTCATGCAGAGACTGCAAAAATAAAAGGGTTCAGATGGGAAAAGTCATTGTATATAGGGCACAAGAATTATGATTAGCAGTACCTTGGTAACAAAGTAAATGGCAAAGATCTTGTTGGAGAGCAATATCCAACACTAAAAACAGACCTGTTGATCTCAAATGATTGTTACCATGAGGTATTATGTTTTCTGGTTAAGTAAAGTAAACAAAGTGCTGGGTCCATCGTACAGAAGCAACAGTGAGCTGCTGACAATAAGAACAGATCTTAAATGTAAGGATTTTGTCTGAAGATTTATGTATGTACATTTTTGTTCTATAAAATTTAGTAAAAGAATTTTTGTTTTCTTTAGTTTTCAGCAGAAAAATTTTTTGGGGACAGATTTATATATTTTTACTAGCTTTTGAAAGGTAAATAATGCAGAAGTAGAGACAATGAAGAGGAACAGGAACTGGACTTGATTTGAATTTAAAAAAGAAAGTGACAGATTTAGGATCAGTATCTGCTTTAAGCAAAGTACAGAGAGGAAAGAAAAAGCTTAAAACGGTGAAAAGCAAATAATGCTTCTAATAATTAACATTGCCTACTGTAAAGGTGCATCAAGCATAAATTATCTTGAGCAATCATGTATGATATGATAATATAAATGAGAGATTTTATTTTCACATATACATTTTCTTTGAGCTATATTTTGAGCATTAAGAATTTTCTTTTATTCTGGAATTACAATTCTTGTTAAAAAGTTGCTTACGTCCAGAAGTTGAGGATTTAAGGAAAGCACCGTATGCCAGGAGACTGATGGTAACGCCCCAAAAGCTAGAAACACTGGCAGTGCTTGTAAGCAGGGCTAGATCAGGGTTACCTTTAAATACAGAGAGGTTTGCATTATACCCATAACTCAAATAATTAATGAGTAGTTTATTTAAAGTAGATGATCTAAAAAAAAAACCCCATGATTGTTCTCAGTGGTCATGGCTCCAATTTATCTCATTTCATATTTACACCATGTAGCACCCAATTCACGCTGCAGAGAGAGAAAGTATAATCTGGCCCAAATTTTCAAATATGCTCAGCACCCAGTGGACCAAAATCTTTTAATTATCTGTCTGTGTATTTGAGAACATCCTGCCTTTGAAACAGAAGGTTCCTTAAGTAGTGTGATTTCTTGCTCAATTTCCCTCTCTGTGGTTTTTTTACTCTCAGCATCACATCTTGAGAATATTTCTCTGCTGTGATTTTGGAAGGACGCTGCTAGAAAGCAGCAAGCCTTGTTCTCCTCTCCGCTGGTTCAAACATGTCAATGCTGCTTAGGCTTGCTACCGATCCACACAGAAGCATCGGACCCTGGGAGTTCAGACACATACTGTAAAAAGGTTAATGGCTAATACCGCCAGAAAGTTTATAGCTGAACTTCTAGTGGCTCTGATCAACGTTTCATCTTTAATCAAATGCCACAGCACAAGAAGGGGAAGGAGGGAGGAAAATGCAGTTGGATGAGTTGTCTCTTCTTGATGAGGCCTCTATGGTTTGCGTCCTCCAACTTTATCCAAGCTGAACACGCTATGCAAGCAAGTGAGGGGGTCAAGCTTGCAAGAAAGTGAAAAGCAAATGGGAATGAGGAGGAAAGGGAGTAAATAACTTGGAGCTATCAGCTGTGATGCCAGAGGTGGCATGCTGCTTCTGGCCACTAACAGATGTGGACAGGTGAACCTTTACACCAAATCAATCATCATATTTATTCTAATTGTATCGTAATAGTCCCCCAGGAGCTCCGTTCAAATGAGCTTGACATTATTAAAATTTTAATGCCCAGTTTTCATAGCTGAATGAATATTTAAAGGGTATGTCCCAGGCTTAAGTTATGATGATGAAGAAATTAATGGAATGTCTTGTTTAATGCTTTGGTACATGTTGATGCAAAAAAAAAAAAGAAAAAAAAAAGTGGTTGTTCAGGGCGGAAAAGAAAGAAAGGCAATGTTTAGGCATAATTAGAGGAGGAAAGCATCAGCGATGCATTAGCATCAGACATTGCTCTTGTTGGATAGCTCTCAGCGGAGAGGAAATATTTATCATTTGGGAGGGGGGAAACTGGGGTGCAGTCAGGGACCAGGAGAGAAGGAGCTCCACATGAATGACAGATCAGAAATGAATCCCTGGGAGGCTCTGACCACATCCCTACATGGTGGAATGAGATTTCTAGCCTTTGCTGGCTGGAACAGACACAGAAAACCACCTTTGTTACCCAGCCAGGGTGTTTGTTTAATATAAGTACCCAGATCAGCTTTGAAGGATGACATAATTAATCAGTGATATTCATCAGTCTGGTAATTATGTTATAAATAATTGTCAAAACATAGGACCAGATGATACCAGTTATACATAGATGGGGGTGAGGGGTAGCTCCTTTTGCGTTGGAGGGCCTGATTCTGTATGGGCTGAAACCAGCACAGGGAATTGCATTGACTCTGAGGATCTGGAACCTGGAAAGACTGTGGGGTTTGGTTTTGTTTTTTAAGCCTTCCATGCTTTTCCCAATTCAGGAAATGTTTGGGAAGCTAAGGACTTTTGTTTTCTCCTTTTTTTGAAAGCTACACTAATATTTGCAAGGTTCCTGCTTGTGCTTATTCATTTACTGTTAGGAACAGAGGACTAACTTTGGCAGCTGGATGGGCTTAAAATCCCCTCCTAATACGCATTTCTTAGCTGTGAAAGAGGACTGAAGAAAAAGTTAATGCTCTAAGTCCTTTCACAGATTTTCTTAAAAGGCGCACTGTCAAGATTAAGATAATCTTATTCTTTGCATAAGTTTTTCCTTATGGTGTTTGTTTGGGTTTTTTTAAATTATTTTTTCATTGAGGTGCTGGAGCATGTCCGAAGAAGGGCAACAAAGCTGGTGAAGGGTCTAGAGCACAAGTCTTGCGAGGAGCAGCTGAGGGAACTGTGGTTATTTAGCCTGGAGAAAAGCAGGCTCAGGGGAGACCTTACCACTCTCTACAACTACCTGAAAGGAGGTTGTAGCGAGGTGGGTGTCAGTCTCTTCTCCCAAGTAACAAGTGATAGGACAAGAGGAAACAACCTCAAGTTGTGCCAGGTGAGGTTTAGATTGGATATTAGGAAAAGTTTCTTCACTGAAAGGGTTATCAAGCACTGGAAGAGGCTGCCCAGGGAAGTGGTGGAGTCACCATCCCTGGAGGTATTTAAAAGATGTGTAGATGTGGTGCTTAGGGACATGGTTTAGTGGTGGACTTGGGAGTGCTGTTAACAGTTGGACGTGATGATCTTAAAGGTCTTTTCCAACCTAAACGATTCTATGACTCTATGATTTTTTGTTATTTCCCTTTTGCCAGCTCTTTCAGGAGCTGCAGCCTGGATCCAGTGCACAGTTAAGGGGTTTATCTTTAGGCAAGGTTTTCACACATCTAATTTGAGGTGTGATTTCAAATCAGTTTAGACAAACCAGTGGAGAAGGTGGCATGGCTGCTGTTTTTTTTCTGCTCGAACAGGGCTTATTTCAGGTTATCTTAAAATAATTAGACTAGATTTGTTTATTAATAGAACTGAAAGGAGAGCACAACCATACCACCTGTATAATGTTAGCGATGTGCCTTGAGAAGGAAGCCCCTATGCTTCAGAAATGCCACAGCATCCTACTTGGAATAGGTTTATGTCTGGTCCTCCTGGGGTGCAGGACTGAGGTAATGGACTGCTATCTGTTATACTGCAGCAAGCTTACCCCACAGATGACCTTAACCCTTGGGAGAAAGGAAATTAGGGTAGGAGGAAGAGAGTGAACATGTCACCCTTGAAAGCAGGACCAGTGTTGGGGGAAAATCACTTTCTGGCTCAGAGTGGATCTAGTCCAGTACCAAGGAAAACCCTGCTTGCAACCTTAACCTTGTGATAGCCTCTTCCAGTTCCTGGGGAGGCTGTGCTTTAATTCAGGCCCTGAGGCTACCTGCACATTTGTATCAGTGAGAGAGCCTTTATTTCATGATTCTGGCAGTGGGTGAAAGCAGCTAGTTAATTTACACTGTTCGCTCAGTTGTTCTTTAAATGGCAATGCTGTGGACAGCATTTCTCCATGGGCAAAGGGGCTGGCTGCGGTTCTTATCTTTGTGGCTAGGCACACAAAGCCACAAGCACAGAAGGTCTAATCTTCTTGGATGGACAGTGGCCAAGCTTTTGCACTCAAAACACTGAAGTCAGTGGGAGCTTGGCCTTGCCTAAAGTCTGCAGAGTCAAGCCAAGCAACCGTTAGTGGCAAAGGCGCCATTTGGGTCTTGCTTCAGAAGCAGAGATAAAGCCTAGAGAATGAAGAACACAGCAGAGAAGTGCCAACAGCCAGAAGTCATGGGCTCAGGATAAGGAAAAGACGAGAACAGATGTTCATCTCTAAGTGAGGGGGCAGGGGTTATGTCTACAATGCTTTGAGTAATACATCTGTCTCTCTGGCCTGCTTGCCTGCCCCACTCACGTCCATGCTGAAGAGGCCTCTGGCTTCTGTGCAGTGCGCCCAACACGCATGAAACCATGACATGCCCCATGTGCAGAGAACACTCTACCTTTGCCCTTATCTGCACTTCCTCACAAAGGCAGCTCCTGAGCATACTGCAGACTGTGCCTCTCCCTGGGTAAGCACCAGCTGCAGGCAGGGCTGGACAACCTCAGAGCAGATCAACACAGAGAGCATCTGTGAGACAACTCAGATACAAGGTCTGAAAGCAAGCTTTCAACTAGGCAGTTCAGGCACAGATAAACCTATAACTGCAAACACCCAAGCTGAGTACATATTGCAAAACTGATCTAGGACCCTTGGCACATATTCGCATCACTCATTGAAGTTCTATGTTGCCACCCAGATACAGGTATTTGTTAGCCATGCTGGGTAGTTTAAGGCTATCTTGGTTGTATCTATATGGACTACCTCCATATGTATGGATTATGCTGTTGCTCTGCCCTGAAAGACTTTGGGATCACAATATCTAGCCAAAAAGAGAATGTAGTTCCTTTCTACTAAATGCATGCAGAGTTGGCTAATAGAAAATGCCAGGGATAGAGAAGAACGATTTTAGATAAAAGGTGGTTTGGGCACATTTTAAAATTGAATGTAAATTAATTTGAAATAAACTCAAGTGGGAAATTAGAAGAGAGGTGAGATGGTGGAAAAGCTTATCCCTACTGATATTAGGGAAGAACGGAGGAAAAGACAGCAAAATACTTACTTAGTTTTATATTAGAATTTGATGTGTTTATGAACAGAATTTCACATTTTGATTGCTCGTGGTAGCAGCAGGGAACTAGATTTAATGAGCAGGGTGTCCCTTCAAAACTTATACCTCTGCTGTCAGGATACACAGACCAATAGACCCTTTTATATAGCTTAGCATCACCAGTGGGCCAGTCCTAGGACTCCTTACATGCTTGAGAATATTTACTAAATGCCCAGGGACTTCTCACACGTGCAAGGGGTCTGGGACTACAGACACATTTCCCAAGCTAAAGTCAGCATGCACCAGGCCCCCTTCTTTCCCAGGAAAGAAAGGTCAAGTGCACAAGCCAGGCAATATCCGTGAGTGCAAATAAATACAAATCTGGATGATCAGGGCAACAGTACTTTAGGGCATGCTGTGTGTGTGATGGCACAGTCCAGCAGGTGAAAGAAGACCTATTGAACATCATTTTTACTGTGTGACTGCCCAAAGCTTTAAGGGGATCTCCTTCTGTCTCTTTCACATGCAGATTTGTATATGAAACAGTACTTATAAGATATAAATACTAAAAAAAAAAGCAGCGCTGTCTCTCTTGTTTTGGAAAATAAGGCTTTGTTGTTCCAAGCACCCTGTGTTTTGTTCCTCTTGCTGTCCTCAAACCTGCTGAGGACTGAGTTCCCCCTTTACCCCTCCCCACTTCTTTTAAAACTAGCGGCACCGTGAGGATGGGCACTACATGCTCAGCTTCCCCAAGTACAAACCAAAGGATTTGTTGTATTGGAAAGGTTTTATTTTGCTATTAACAAGATCAGCAGTTTCTTCAAACTCAAGCCGAAACTGTTCTGCGGGGAGAAAGTTTTGGATTTGAAGCTATAGGCTTCTGCACGTGAGCCTGAACTGAAATTAAGCCCCTTCTAGGTTCATCTATATACACGAGACAACTAGAAAGATGAATCGATAGTTAGACGGATGGATTATAATGTGTTTTATATGATATATAGAAAATACTCTCAGAGTGCAGGGATGGCCGGTAGCGATCATTCTCAGGGGTAGGCACCAGAGCATTGACTGATTTGTAAAGGTCAGACCCTTCAAGATTTTTTTTTCTTATCTCATACATTCCCATTTCAGGTCTTCTCATCCATTTGTGTACATGTCTGTGACACACATCTCGTCAGGTAAGAGGGTGGTAGGGAGGAATTAAGAGTCCACTACCCAGGTAAAGTTTCCGATAGAGTCATTTCAGGTGCAATGCATTACTAGTGAGTGCTTCCC
The DNA here is from genome assembly GCF_018139145.2 of Gymnogyps californianus. Classification (NCBI taxonomy): domain Eukaryota; kingdom Metazoa; phylum Chordata; class Aves; order Accipitriformes; family Cathartidae; genus Gymnogyps; species Gymnogyps californianus. Next base: position 75,988,063 of record NC_059500.1, on the reverse strand, counting down.
ACAAGGCAAGCCAATGTGATTTTTTTCACCAAACTTTCTAAAACATTTCCTTTCCCTACTCTTTCATTAATCCAACATTGTATCAGTTTGCACTGCCTGCACAAAAGTATGCTTAATGTGTAATCACACTGCAATTCATGCAACCACAGCACTTACCTCTCTTCCCGTGGGGGCAGGTTTTTGCTCTATGTCTTACAGCTGCAATATACAAACACAGAATGCTGCTTGTATAGCTAACCTATGTTGAAGCAGCTTTCCTGATTCTGTAACATTCACAGAAATTTCCCTGAGATGAGGACCTGGGCCCAGACTTTGTGTTTTTTCTTCAGAGAGAGGAGATTGCTTTGGATTCACTCTTATGGCTATCTAGTTTATATCACTGTAATTCAGTTACGTCACTCAGAATCAGGTACAGAGTGATTTACTTGAACTTTGCAATTACACACACACAATTCAATTGTAGGTGATTTTCTTGGCCTTTCCAACTTTGACACTAATATACTTTGCATTTCCTTAGGGCCTTCAATCACAGCAGATTTTGCTCAATGCTTTAAAAGTTATGACCCACTCCTACAAACACATTCCTGCCAGTACATTTACTCACATAAATAGCTGTGCTGACTTCAGAGGAATTACTATTGTGTACATGGCAGACCCCCAAAAAACTGACAGAAGTGGTAAAAAGAAATTCCTCTTAGTGTTTTGGGGGGAGATTTTGAATAGAAAAAACTTCTTAGTGAAGAAATAAGGAGGAACCATATTTTCTGGAAATTTCAGGGCAGTTATTAAACTATTCATACCTCCAATTAACATCTGAGCTATGTCATGAGATTACCAAGAACTACATGGCATCTTTAGGAAGCAAGTTGCTCTGGGATGGGATTTTCTTCCACAAGGCTAGCCAGCATCTACAGAGATGTAGTAGTGCCCAATAAGCATTTGCTAAGATCTCCTAGATCACATCAGCATTCTGTCCTCTGTCATTAGGTCACAGCAGTGTTTCATCATTGATTTAGAGGGCTGAAGCCTGAACAATACCAAACACAATAGAACATGACTGAGCAGGAAGAGTTTGTTATTTGCCATTATATCTGTCCACATAATTCAAGCATAGAAAAGACTCGATGTTTTTTTGTTTGTTTGTTTAACACATTTAGCATTTAGATACATTTTTTTCATCAACAACCTTCATGGTACATTAGGGTATCTTTATCTTCATTGTACAGAAAAGAAAGTTGAGAAAGAGGCAGATGAGAAAGCTGAGAAAGAGACAGATGTAACGATATGTCCAAATTCATCCAGAAGGCCAGCGTAGAGCTGGAAACAGGCCTTGTCAAAGGTTAACATCTCTACTTTCTACGCTGTACCAGACTGGCTTTTTGGGAACTTCAGGAAACATGGACAATAGAATACCTTTCCTCACAGTTTTTGATACAAAGCCTTAATCACACCCTCCCCACACCCCATCTGTTCTCAGGAAGTATTCAAATTTCTTAAGCCCTCTAAGGTGGGGTGGAAAGACTATTATTAAGTAGATGATCACTGTGGTCATCCTCCATGGTCTTATAGATCATACAGGCTCTAGAATCACTTTTTATCTCCTGAAGTGACTTCGTCCTTAAGCACAACCAGCAGATTATCTCCAACACAGCTCTCTTCTGCTTTGGACATGATCTTCCTAACCATTAGTGGCATTTCAGTGATCTTCAGTAGTCTCCGCCTCTTCTCATTTTTCCTTCCTGTCTCAGATCACATTTGCAGCTATGCAGGGTGTCTCCATCGTTTTTTATTTTTTTTCCTTTTCTTCTTTTTAATCTCTGCATTTGTCCATTCTCAAGCTTGGTAGAGCCTTAGTTCTTGCTAGAAACATCAGGTATACTGAGAACTAATTTTGTGACACTAATTGTGTCACTAATGAAAAAGTGACAAGAAAGGAAGGGGTAGTAGGAACAGTGAGAGGAAGAAAGATGGAGACAGTGAGAAATCAGCTGTCTCTGTTTCCTACTCTTCTTTCCCAAGTGATCCTTCTACCTGCTCTAAATTAATATCAAAGCCAGAGGGAGCAGAAAAAGGTTGGTGGGGGAGAAAATGACAACCTTAGGAAAAGAAAAATCATGATGCAGAAAAGTGTCTGTCCCCTGTCTAATTCCTGCAGTGGCCTGTAGCTGATGGTGCTGAGAAAAATACAACAGCAAGCTCTGACATTTCATTTCTGTGGAGAATTGAAAAAGGGCTTGCTGTAATTCATCGCTTCTTGTAACTCAAACCCTTTTTGACAGGAGTACCTGCGCTGTCTTTTAACAGTGGCACCATGGTGGCTGTAATTGGACATGAAAAATGATGTCGTGCTACTACTTGCAGGGAGGATTGGGGTGGGGGTAGGTGGGGCAAGTGGCAAGTTGGTGTGAGAGGATGACATCTGGCATTGTTTGAATGGGTTGGTTTTAGGCAAAAGGAAGGAAAAGCCAAAATGAAGGGTATGAAGTGTAACAAGTACGATCATCTTGTCCAAGGTGTGCAGAGGTGACAGTAAAGGTGGTTTTCAGCAGAGATGAATGTACAAAGGATCAAGGGAGTATGAGAAGTGTGATGCACCTGAAGTTCTAACTCCTCCATCAACACAACTACTTATGGCATTTGTGGAAAAAGGATGTGCAACCCCTCTTCCTGAAATGGGGCCGATTCACAGCTGTAGTGGTACCCAGTGCCCATAGTTCCCAATACAGACAGGGAATCTGAGACAGGCTTTTCCTGAGGCCACACTGAGAACACAGTTGTGAACAAAACGCTGGTTTGCCATCTGCTTGCCGCCCCTTTGGAAACTGGGTCTGTCATACGTAACCAGAAACCGAAATTAAATTTTTGGGCTCTTACCTAAATCCCTTTGTGCCTCAGTGGTCTTCAGCACACCTCTGTTACGGCATTGCTGTTGATTGAGGCACGTCAAAGTAAATTTGTGACCAAATTGGACTCTGAAACATGAATGAGGAGAAACATATTGTCCTGATTTATAATGGTTTTATGACTATTAAGCATTCTGGTACCATAATGTCAGGAATCTTCACGGATTATGTAGAGAATAAAAATTTTTAGTCAGGTCCTAAAGGATAGGAGGGAGGCTAAAGAGCAGATAAACTCTTTTTGGGTACACTAATGGTAAAACAATATACTCCTTTCACTGTGGCAACCTAACAGGGATAATATAGAATAAGGAACCATGATCATATTTCAAAGGAGAACACAAAAAGCATCCATGGGCAGAGGAAAGAAGGACAATTACAATGGGCAGAAGTGTAGCACATCCTAGAGGAGAGCCTAACAGAGTTCATCCAGTCCATCTGTCAGTTCAAATGCTGGATCAACCTACCTAGGTCTTTTCCCATGTTGCCAAATCTCTTTTGAAGACTTCTAGTGATAGGGATCAATAAAACCTCACAGCCACATCTGTAGTTCCTATGATTCCATGTGGATACCATGGTATTAATCAGATTTGCTGACTGGCAAATTTTCTTTCTCCTACCACACTCTCAGTGTCCACCGAGACAAGACAGATATTAAAGATGTCCATATCAATATTTCCCTGATCACTATTCAGAAGACTCCAGTTTAGAGTATAAACTTTGGTTTCTTTGCATTAAACCCATGACAACCCCCAGCTGAAGAACAGGCAGAGAGCTTGAACCTCTGAATTCCCTTCTCCCTAAGAAGGCATTTCCCCAGACTGAAGAAGGTACATCTTTCTGCCATTTTATCTCCCCAGTTAGTGCTTTTCTGCTCCCCATGCCAGCTCCTTGCTCCCAGAGTGCCTGTGTTAAAAAAAAAAAAAAAGTTCCATAGAGAGAGGAAACTTAATTATTTTCCTCTCAATGTTTCTTTCTATAATTGGTGTCTTTTATGTCAAGATGATCTCAATTTGTATTATGGGCTCCGTGCAGGCAGTACTTTCTCTTTGGTCTATAAAGAAATTGTCAAGTGTATAAATCATAGTGTACATTAAATTACATTAGCTTTTTACTTATTAATTTCCCCAGTTTTTTTCTTCCTCTGTTGGATGCTCATTCCTTCCTTCTTTTTTTTCCCTTTCTCGGGGATTGTCTTCTTTTTCTCATGCCCCAATCTCAAAAAAGAAAAAAACCCAAACAAATATTAGTCTCCTCTCATTTTTGCTACAGGGTCTGATGATCTCCTCTGCCTTTTGCAAACTGACCACATCCAACTGAACAGCAAGTAGGAAGGGCTCTGTCTGTTTTTTTCTAAAGGCTGGATCCAAAGCTTACTTGAGTTCAATGGGGATTTTCATGGCCTTTAGCAGGCTTCAGATCAGTACCTATGTTGGCGCATTTATGGAGTGTTCTGCATTGCAAGGCTGTGTCCATTTTGGACTCCAGACATTGCCTCTCAGGGCTGTATGCAGCACACCTGTAAATTCCTGGCTACTGTGACTATTTCTCTTACTGACTGCTTGGGGTGCAGGTTCTGCCTGTCTTGGAGTGAGCATCAGGGACCTCTGACCATTGGAGTTAGATTAGCCATTGTGTCCACATTAGGAACCCATAATATACAGCATGAGTGCCACTGTCAAAAGTTAACAGCTCTCAAGTCAGACCTCGGTACATGGATGATGTCAACACCAATCTTTTGTAAATGCAAACCAATCGCAGTGGTTGAGCAGCGGGGGGAAGTTAAAGCACAGTAACTAGGCAGTTTGGCTTCATTATCCTGCGCATGAGAACCAAGATGGGGTTCATCTCACCTAACTCTAACCGCATAGACTAGCTTCATGATCAGTGGAGAGGAACAGGCACTGCAGAAGACCATTCATGCTTTTCATCTCAGAAACCAAGCTTAAGAGTGGCTTAAAATTGCATTTTTTAGACATTTGGAGTTACATGACATAAATTACCCTCCTCACCTGTGTGATGTCAGATCTTTAAATGTCTGTAACAGCTAGCTGCTCACATGTGGTTACAGGAGCCCTATGGCAGGATGTCCATCCTGCTGCTGCTAAATGTATCGCCTCCAGCTCTGCTAATATCTTGTGATACGTGTGTGAGCTACAGGTCTTTACAGCTGCAGAAGCAGGGGCTGATACAAGGTTTATCCAGTACCAGATTCTTTCTTGGTTTTAGCACTTCAACTGTCTGGAGTTTGTTGGATGATATAGGCATACAGGAGAGCAGAAATTGCTCAGTAGCATCTGGAGCCATTGATCCTTCTCTTCCTGAGTGTGAGTCTAACTGTAGTCAGTTTATGGCTAAGTACATTTTCCTCTTGAGACAACAATGCAGCAGGATCTGCTAGGCTCTCCATCATCTTAACCTACTTGTCAGCCAGCTTGATAACTTTTTATTACTAAATATGTGTGCAGAGCAATTAGAATAAATCTAAATGATTATGAACTACTTTCAAAAAAGAGGGAAACGAGGAAAAAAAAAAAGAAGAAAACTAACAGCCTTGCTGCCCAACTGTGATTAGCCACAAATGAGGGTGGGACAGTATCACCTGAAGGCATCCTGTGACACTCATCAGCCAATTTGTGGTCTGACTTTATTGGGAAGCAATATGTTGGGAGATTCCCATTGCCTTCTGACTTCCTGCTCCTTGTGATGCCTGTTTAAATTTGTACTTTCTTTGGTTGCCAAATCTAAAGGATAATTTCTTTCCACTCAGGGGTGGTCACACACAGAAAGATATTTTGAATAGTCCATCTGCATAGTGTATGGATTGCTTTAAGTGACATGGAGGAAGAGGCAGGGAAGGGCTTTCAGATGAAAGTCTCAGCTGGTTCTGATCCAGGCGGCATCTCCAGCTATTAACAGGAGGGGTATATCCTCACCCTTGTTCATCAGACACCCACATCATGTTAGGCACTACCAGTGAAGAAGATTGTGGACATCTGTTGCCCTCTCTCCTGGGACTGAGCAGCTCTGGGGATAATGATGGTCCCCAATGCTTTTGTGGAGAGAGCAAGCGATAAGTTGGAGGACAGAAATCCTATTCACAGCATGATGGCAAGGGTTTTATACTTGCTTATGTTCTGATGTAAGAAAGGAAAAACGTGTTTGAAAAAGCAACAGAGGGAGACATTTTTACTCATATCCTACCCTCTCCCCACCAAAAAAAACCTCAACAGCCAGCACTCCTGCAGCATGTAGACAAACCAAATGCAAATCCCATTCCCCAAATATGAAGCGGAGTCTGCTATGTTACAGGTGACTATCCTACTGAGCTAATGGTGGAGGTGGAATTCACTTTTCCATTTTCTTTTCATCATGCCGATCTCAAGAAATCTTTACAATTAAAGTTTCACTGATCCCGATGTTCTGACAAAGCATTTCTGCTCTGACACAGTAGTATTTCCAGAGGAAACTATTAGAAATTTTAAAAGTTATGTTTAAAATTTCATGGCCTGTGTGAAATGAGTCAGATCCCTCTCCCAATGTGATTCAACAGAGCCCCTGTCAGGTAAATGGGGTGACACTGATTTACCTCAGACTAAGATGCAGCCTGTACTCTGTGGTTTCTTCTTTGCTTACTAATTACTTTTTCCCCCCTCGTGGAGTAAATTCTGCTGCTAACTATGATGCGTGGTAAAAAAAAAAAAGCAAGCCTCTGTATATGAATGTTTGATTCCACCATTAATTATGTGTCTCTCTTTGCTCTTTCTTACAGATGAACAGACCGATCCAGGTGAAACCAGCGGACAGCGAAAGCCGAGGAGGTAGTTGACTGCATTGCTTTCAGCCACAGTGCTAAGTATAATTGTTGTCTCTGGCTTCTCTCAGGCAATGTGCTGATCAATTAGTAACGTAATCACTGCCAAAGAAATTCCCTCTGCAGCAAAGATTCTCTTTATTAAATCTCCTTTACTTCGTCTCGCTTTCCTCATATTCAATTATTATTTGATTTTAAAAGGCAGGCAGGTGCCAGCAATTGCCTGGGAAACAAATAACTGCCTCGTTAAGAAGTGAAGCATCAGGCGCTGACTTAACAAAGTTTAACAGCGGTGACGGCAATGTAGGTTTTTCAGACCTATGTTGGGCTGAGCTGCAGAGGTGTTTAATTTGGTTAGGATAAAGCAGATATTTTATGATTTCTTGGACCGTGTTGTTTCTGCTTGGACTGAAGCAACTCTACTTTTGGAAAAAGTGAATTCTGAGGTAGCAGAGTTTTCTGCACCTGTATCTGCTTACCTGGATAAACCTGTTGTGGAAACTGAAGACTTCTCTCAGTCCCAGGGAGTTATTCAGGATTTGCACAGGTGTAACTGAAATCAGGAGCCGGTCTTTTGCTTTTCCATGCTGCACAGTGGATTTGGAAGGCTTTGCAAAGTGACTGTTCAATAGATCACAAGTGATAAGGTGTTTCCTGTGAAAGGTTTTCTATCAGAACTGATGTGGTGATACTTCACCGTATTCTTCTAACAGGGACCTGTTTGACTGATCAAACACAGAGCTGACTGAGAAAGCATGAGATGGTCCATTATGCTGGATAAATTACCATTCTGCTTTTTTTTCTTGTATCTGTACATTTATATATACACACGCATATATATAATGACGTGGTTCTTCCTTCCTCTCTATCCCTATCTTTTTTGGAAAAAATAGAGAGGCTTTTGCCCACATATGCAGTAAAAATGCTAGTGCTTATGTATCATATAAATGTGGGAGTAGATTTTGTCATTTAGTAATGATGTGGCTCTTAGATGTGTGAAAACTCTTTAATTTCCACCATAGACATAAACTCTTACTCATTTATGGGATGACTATCTTTGTGCTGGCATTACTGGAAATCTCCAGCAACAACTACTTAAAAGGAGTAAAACGCCTCGCAGACAAAAGGCACTGAAATTGTGTTCTTTTTTCTGGTTGAAGGCTTTGGATTCCAGAGGCTTTGACTGCGTCAGTGTGAGGCTGAAACTCTCCAGTGACTCAAGTCATTGGAAGAGTTTGTACATAGCTTGTAGTTAAAGGGCTAGTGTTATGGAGTGGTGAAACCAGCAGGTCGACAGAGGCTCTGTAAGGAAGGGCTGTGGTGCCGTGTAATTGCAGAGCAGGAGAATAGCGGAGTGCTGGAAAAATGCCAGAAAGCTCAGGGATAAATATTACATTTTTAGAGTCCCTGTAAAGTAAATTCAAGGGAATTTGGCCAACACTAAGCAGAAACTATTTGATGGGCTCTGCGGTGGCAAGTTCTGCTATTAAGGGCCATGGCACGTTTCTAACCTGCAACAAAGCCATGTCACATCATACAGCATCGTCCGGTGGTTTTTAACAGAACCAGGTCAATTTACCCCCCTTTCCCTTCCTGTCTGACGATCTGGCTCCATGTCTGAGTAGGAGTGGGTAAGCCACGGGCAGTTGTCAATGCCAGCCTCCTAGGGGAAAAGGGAAAGGCTCAGCTGCCTGGGCAAATGAGGGGACATTATGCACATTCCAGTGGAGCTCGTGCCGACAGCGAGAGTGAAGGGAGGGCCTTTTGTCTATTTAATTAGACATACCAAAAAATAATAATTAGGCTGGCCAATTTGCTTAGTGCGCCTACAGGGTATGTAGCTCCCAATCACTCTTTTTTTTTTTTTTTTAATGCAAATCACTAATAGAGAACACATGACTGGCTTTCTGGGAAGGATTTTCAAACTCTTTTGCTAAGAGCAGCTGCTTTCAGGAGGGGTGGTTTGAACTGCAAAGGGCTCCAGTGGTGGTTTGATTCCACATTATCCGTCATACCAGTGGTTCCCTCCCCATTGTATTTTGGCTAATTATCTCCCCAACACACACAAACTTCATCTTTTCTCATCAGCTCCACTCCCACATTGCTCCTATCGATGGTGATCATAATGCAGGGGCCAAGTGGGTGCACTCATCATTGGCGTGAAAAACACGTTGTCTTAATTCCCCACTGACAAACTGCTTCTGGGCTGATGATGTTTCAGGACGGCATGACTCAAGGGCAACTATGGGAGAAAAGAACAATTGGCACCCAAGGGAGGCATTGTATGAAAACTCATGTTCTTCGCAAGCCCACAGGTTAAAGCAGGCATGGCAAACAGAATGCTAAAAAGGAGTCCGTGTATCTTAGGAGCTGTGCTGGTTTTGGCTGGGATAGAGTTAATTTTCTTCATGGTAGCTAGTATGGGACTATGTTTTGGATTTGTGCTGGAAACAGTGTTGATAATACAGGGATGTTTTTGTTATTGCTGAGCACTGCTTACACAGTCAAGGCCTTTTCTGCTTCTCACACCATGTTACCACCCGGACCAGACAGACCAGAGGGTCGTAGAGGTTCTGGGATCCCCCCGGGCTAAATTAAGGTGAAACGACACCAAGCGATCACTTTGAACGCTTTATTCGAACAATCCAAACTGTGGAAGGCATAACGGTGGGCAGCGTGGGTTGCAGCAAAACGTTCACAAGAAGAGAGAAAAGAGAGGAAAAAAAAAAAGAAATAGGGGGAAAAGAAAAGAGACAGTCACCTCCCTTGGATCCCGCGGCGTCAGCGACAAGCATGGTAATCCTCCGGTGACGGGTGCACGTGCCACATGGCTCTTTGCAGTTGTGTCTTTTATAGTCTACATCTCTGTCCACAGTCACGCCTCTTGAAGACTTACATGGGTTCGTTCTAGACAGTTCTCAACATATGTGGTAGTGTTCCAGAGGGTTATCTCCTGAGCATGTGCAGTTTATTGGGGTGGTGGTCTTAGGGACTTTCCAAGGAGCTACAAGCCCCCTCCTCAGATAAACTTTGTGTGACCTCTGGCCATATGTGGTGGGTTACCAGGCTGGTTCTGCCAGAACCCGGGACTGCACACCCTCCAGCACACCCCCTGTGTCCATGCCAGCCAACTTCTTGCTGATGGCCCTCCCTCTTTGTTATGCAGACCGCACCTTGGTTGTTACAATATTTGAGACATTGACAGACATTAACTCTTTCAGTCCCTCACACATCACCCCACCAGCAAGGAGGCTGGGGGTGCACAAGGAGCTTACCCACTGACCAAAGGGATATTCCATACCATATGATGTCATGCTCAGCATATAAAGCTGGGGGAAGAAGACGACAGGGGGGGACATTTGGAGTGATGGCGTTTGTCTTCCCAAGTAACTGTTACACGTGATGGAGCCCTGCTTTCCTGGAGATGGCTGAACACCTGCCTGCTGATGGGAAGTGGTGAATGAATTCCTTGTTTTGCTTTGCTTGTGTGTGCAGCTTTGCTCTCCTTATTAAATTGTGTTTATCTCAACCCATGAGTTTTCTCACTTTTGCTCTTCCGATTCTCTCCCCCATCCCACTGCGGGGGGAGTGAGCAAGTGGCTGTGTGGTGCTTAGTTGCCGGCTGGGGTTAAACCACGACAGGAGCACATCAAAAGACTTCATTAGGGCTGCAAGATAAAGGTCAAGTCAACAACAAAGAAACTTAAGTTGTGGCTTATTATACCCTGTCTGTGTATCGGGATGGGAAGTGAGGGAAGGGGTGGGGCTTGGAAGATGAAGCAGTTCTGCACAGCACAAGTCTTTGGCCTACCCAAAGCCCATGCTCCAAATACACCTCTACCTTCTGGCTTACGGGGAATTTTGGTGTCATGTCAAGCTATTAAAGAAAGAACACAGTGCTCTTTGATACTGTAGTTTGCAAGGAGGCTGTTACTGGAAATGGTGAGCAGCATTCTTGAGGAAGTGAGATTGTGTTTTATATAGGGGCAAATACTTGCATTTTACTAAAACACGAATCTTTGACTTTTCCAGTAAATTCTCCCACAACTCAAAACTGATGGGAGTCCAAAATTTACTCTCCCCCCAACTAGATTCTGCTCAGCATTTTTTTCTGTTGTTTTGGACTCTGGATTTTGTCGGTCTTTAACCCTTCCTGTGTCTTGATTCTCAGTTCAACTGAAAGTGGGTGTGTTAGCATTTAGTGTGTGTGAGTGAGAATTTAGACTATCAGACCATTTAGGTTTGGGGAAGAATTCAAAAAGTTGCTTGGCACAGATTGCACTCAACCCAACAAAATGGAAATGCTGAGTTCCTCTTATTAGTTTTGCTGTTTTTATTATTTTGTTTGTTAATCCCCGTATTGGACTAGGAGCAAGACAAAGAGTGCAATCCTGTTCAATAAAAACTGGCATTATTTACATTTGCCTAATCTCACAGGAACTAGAAATGAATGTATCCTCAGTATATTTCTCTAGGGAAACAGTCTAAATTAATGGGAAAATTTTGCATTTTGCATTCCTGCCAGTTTGTGTGTGTGTGTGTATATTCAAGCTACAAAACGTTATATAAGGGTATTCCTTCTGCAAAACACTTCGTGAAGCTTCAAATACCTGATTGGAAGGTCAGAGTTCTTTGACATTTTATAGAGACTTAAGCAGTGATGGAATTGATAGAATGTGATAAAAAGGCAATAATTCTGTATTTCATTCTGAAAAATCAGAGTGTAACTCTAGCTCTATTAGGGGTATCTTAAAAACTTTCATTGGCCTTTGTGTTGTCCAAGTTTTAGCTTGACTATACAGAAACTACTTCGCCATAGATTAGGTAGTCCAATATGTTTGTAGGGATGTAAGCTATAACTCCATGTTGAATTCTGAACATGACAAATCCCAATTAAACTGATAGAATTTTCTATATATTTTCATTCTATTGTTGATGATTTTTCTTGGTTCCTTGTATCATATTCAGCTCTAAAAATAGTCTGTAGATATCAGCGACTTAAATTTTTGCGAACTTAGGGAAAGATTTCAAGCCTGTTCTGTGGTTTGGGGCAAAAGTTTGGAGCCATTTCTTACTTTATCCACAATATCTCTAGCTCTCACTAGACAACTCTCACTGCAGCTGGCAGGGTTAACCTATGATAAATGCAGCCCCAAGGTCCCACTAGGTTGTACAGGGAGTAACATTTTTTAAAAGGAAAGGACTCTCCTGCTACTCTAGTTGTACTCCGTTAGTGATGCTTAGATGCTCCATTGCTCCCACATTCCTCTCAAAGGACAGAGGAAGGTCCATAAAGGAAGGCATACTAAGATGCACACAGTGTGCTACCCAGGCCCAGTGTTAATGTCTCTACCAAGAAACACTTCATGGTGGTTTTGTGGTCCTCCTGCATTTTATGGAAGAGATACAGAAGGTTCCTGGACTAAAGAAAATAAAAAGGGAAAGTCCAAAGTGGTTTAGAGTTGAAAGGGTGCAATGTCCTGCAGAGAGGTTGTTGAGAGATTTACAGGAGAGTCTGCAGTTCATCACATTGCAGTGTTTTCTGCATGCAAGACTTCACAAATCTACTAAAGCTTCTGTCTGTGTTTGTGCTTTCAAGCAAATTTTTTTGTATATGTTTGGGGGAGGCGTGCAGTGTGTCTTTTTTTGTCTGCTGTTTGGGGGATGTGATAGCAGCAGCTGGAAAGTTTGGACTTCATATTTCAACTGACTTGCATCGTTTCTCTACACATTACTCAATGTGCAGGCTCTGAAATTATTTGCTTGGTTATGGTTTATTCCAGCTTCAGAGCAAAATGTCCAAGCACTCATTTACAGTAAACAGCAAAACAGTGGTGCCTTGCTCATGCACTGTGATCTGTTTCTTTTTACTCCCTTCCATCAGCTCAGCAATGATGATGGGGCCAGAATGGCCTCTCCATGGTTTCTAAGCCCTATTTTCCTTTGGGACAACAGTCTGTATCTATTTCTTATTTCATCCAGGCCATTTGTAACTCTCACGAGCTCTCTGCTGCAGCTGGCAGGGTTTATCTGTGACAAACACAGCCCAAGGTCCCAGTAACTATTTGGCATTTAGCAGTTTTCCATTTAACTGATCAGAATTCTGTGGCTTGTGCAGATGGTCAGAACCTCTCAGGAAGCTTCCCATCCAGGTGCTAGCCAGATCCAGGCCTGTTTAGGTGCTGCAATCAAGCAAGACTGGTTGCCTTCAGCTTAGTTTGGCTTCATACTGGTATAACAATGCCACATGGAATGATTTCCTTCTTCCTTGGAAGTGCTTTGCAAAGAGTAGGTTTGGTTGCTCAGACCTTCAGACCGGAAAGGTCTGAAGAAGAGAGTTAAGCATAAGTAAGGAGATGGCAATCTTGACAGAGCTCAGCATCTCCTCTCCTGCACTGCTGGAGGTTAGGGTATGCCTGCGTGCAAGAAGTCCTGAAGTCTGGAACTATGCACGCACCAGATTCGTACCTTTGTAATTCTCATCTCTTCCTTATCTCTGAGCCACATGTGTTGCCTGGCACATCAAGCTCCATGGAAGCCACTTTACTGGCAGTTCCCTATTTTGTACCTTTGGAGAGCTTCTTTAAAAGACTTCCCACCCCAGAAGCCGGAGAGCAGGCTGAGAGAATGTCCTGTTTCCAGGTGGTAATCCATACAACGTACCTTTATGTGGCTGCCACAGATTTTTCTTCATCTGCTCATCTCTTTCTTTTGTGGTCCCCACACCCATTCAGCAGGAGCAGGCAGGTGGCACTGGCAAACACCCCAGGGAGACAGATAATGTTCTCCCTTCTCACAGCTGGGGGAAAAGATCCAAGCTTACTTCTCCATGAACACATCCCCATTAACTCTTTCAATGTCACCATGAGCCCAGTATGACTTACCCTCATCTTTCATAGCTCAAATAGAGCCAGGCACAGACAGGGACTTGCAAAGATCATGCAACACACGTGTGTCAGCCTTTGCTGTGACCATTACACTTGCAAGGCTATGACTACTGGTTGGACAGTAACAGCTCCTGTCTTCACATTTTATGACATCTTGGCTCAAGACCTCTGGCAAAATCATTTACCACACCCGAGGCCTCGTATTCCCCTTTCTTTCCCTCAGTGCCCACAACAGTTTAAATATCTCTCTCCCTCTTTATCTTCCCTTGCAGTTTGAAAGATTTCCAACTCCATGCCAAATCCTCCTCCTAAGTCTCATACATCCCCTCTTCCTGAGATCTGCCCCAAACATGATTAATCAACTGGTTTTGACTTTTCTTGCAGGAGGAATTAAAAACAAAACAAAACAAAACAAAAAACCAAAAATACCCCCCTACCCAAATCTAAGTATGTTTTCTCTGTTAATTATATATCCACTATTAAACAGCACACTGGTGCTAAGTTGCAGTATGTCTGTGTGAAGGGTAAAGAGAAGGAATGACTGTTTAAAAATAATCTAATATTTTGTTAAAAAATCCACTGGAAGAGCAGATGAGCTCATGAATTAAAGGAAAAAAGAAAAATCAAGAACCTAACCAACAGACCTTGATACTAAACTGGGAGGCAGCTTTCTTGCTTCAGAGGCTGGGGAAGTGTCAGGACCAGCAGAAAACCCTGGTGTCATTGACAGGGTGGGCTCCTGAGGAATGGCTGTCAGAGATGCTGTAGTATTGGGAGGGAGAGATGTCAGTGCTTTGAAGTGTGTTCACCTCTCTGTCTATCTAGTCAAGGGCTGGGGAAGGAGCTGGGCCTAGGACCACAAATGCCACCGTAGATGTCCCAGAGTCTTGAGCATTGCTCTGGCCCCTTCTGGCCCGTATGTCCTGGTTTTCTCCCCATGTGAACAGGGATGCATTGAGTTCAGGGCAGAATCAAGAAACTCACCCAGATTTGGACATTATTCCTTTCTCTCAGTTCAGGTGAAGCCACAGTCTTTGAAAGGCAGAGCCGAGCTTTAGACCCCATTGTGTGTGATGGAGCCTTCTACAGCAATGCTGAAAGCCACTGGGTTCACAGGGAACATGTCCACTGGATTTTTTTCCAGGTCTGAATATCTGTTAAAATCTGTAGTGTTTTTCCTTTAGCCCTAAGATAAACCTGATCTAGAAAGAGCATTTTAGTACTCATGGAAATCTCCTCTTTCTAGCTGTGGCTTGTTGTGGGACTGATTACAGTCAATGGGAAATGAACATCTCCTGGTTTATTGTGGAAATTCAGGATTGCATGACCCTGCTGACAGCTGACATCCTGTTGTTCTCACAAGGCTGTATTTTCAAGCAGGCAGAATGTACCAGCATGCAAATGGATCAGTTAATTCAAAGTGGCCCTGGATGACCCCATTCGTGCTCTCCACTGTCTGGCAAAACTTAATTCTGGGGGAGAAAAAAGGGTCTGGTGAATCCTCATGTGTAGTGGTTTATATTTGATGACTCTGCTGAAGGCTGATGTACTCCATTCCACACTCACCTGCTGAAAGAATATAAAGGACATCAAACTTTTGTTCACGTCTGCCCTTTCCATCATGATTGAAATCGATGGAAGTGTGCCCATCGATAGGAACTGGAAAAGATCCACAGGACATTGTGTTCTAGCACATGTCCTAAGGACAACCTTTTAAAATCAAATATTAAGGGAATAAAAGGGAAAAAAAAGAAAACATATTGCACATTTTTCATAAAGCATCTGTAACCTAATACTTTACTGACAAGAAGGAGGATAGTCTAGAGCAGAGCCTGGGGAGAGGCTGGGAAGCCTTAAGGTTTTGATATCGGTTCTGTTCTCTGCTACCACGCGACTTTTGATCAATTATGTAACTTCGATTCCCTTCTCCTTCTCACCCTTCCTCCATTGCCTGCTTAGGTTGTGATATGCTTTTATTTGCTCATTTCTTCTGGTTAGTGCCTTTGGCATTCACATGTGTCAGGCTGTCAGTGTCATAGGGTTAAGACACCAGTGAAAGCCCGTAGCTGTGCCCAAAATTATATGTACAGGACCAAAAATCAAGTATGGTGGATGATCGAGGGCCCTCACACTGCAGAGTGATATTTGGAGGTTTTTCAATAACAGGGCAAGAATGAAAGAAGTGGTGGGAGGAGGAGAGTGGAGGAAATAAAAAATGTAATCCTATAAAAAATTCCACCTTTGTAAATACAGCTCAACCTCCTAGGTGAACTCAGGGACACATTACAATCCTAGTATCTTTTTTTAATGTAAAGGTTGCTTGTCAATGGGCTTTTATACAGCATTAATAATACATTTATAGATAGGCTCCACAATTAATTGCAAAGCATTTATGGTACTGAACAGTTAGAATGCATTATGATAATCACTCCTCGAGCATTGACTTTATTGTAAAAGTTTTGCTGATCATTATAATTGGCTTGTTATTACACAGGGATATAATAACACCTCTCTGTATAGTAGTTTATAGCACATCAATAGCAAATGCATTCCCTTTATTGGAAGCAATGTGCATTTGATTAGAATATAGCTGAATAAGTGCAATCCATGTAGACAAATGAAGTTTCTAATGAACTGTCTCACAAAAGAGTCGAAATAACAAGCCATTTATTATGTATTTTTCTATTGATGAACTTGTAGTTATGGTTACATGGGCATTTCTTTAAAAAATGGAAGGCATGTCTTGCTGTTCTTTCAGAGAAGCATTTGGGGGAAAGGGAACATACAGGCCATTTTTCTGCCTGATGTTGAATAAAGTAAGGGTGAATTATGCTCACCCCTTACAGATTTCATTTGCTTGTCGAGATTTTCCAAGCTTCTTCCTTGTGTGTTTGGTCTGACATTCACAAAGCATCAAAATGTTCTCACACTGAGTCCGAGGCCAGCTCCTGGTGCGGTGATGCACCAACATCCCCTATAGAGTCAGCAATGAGTTAGGTATGAGGGGCTTGGTGTTGTCCTTACTCCTGTTGTGTGGGTTCTTTTTCTGTATTTTACCAAGTGATCCTTTAATGAAAACGCACAAGCAGTCCCTGGGCAAGGCCTGTAGTGCATAACATCCAGTCTCTCTCCCCATGTCAAAATGCCGTTGTTGCTGATTGCTGTACCAGGAAGGCAGAGGTCTTAGGTCTGATGCAATATGTGATGTAAGGAGGAATGACAAAGAGAAGAATTAGTACAAAGGAAACTGAGGCATCTGGCAGAAAACTCACCGGTTGCAGGTCACTTAGAATTGGAATAAAAAGAGGCACGTTTTATAGTTAACAACAAAAGACGCTATAAGGTATCCAAAGTTATTCCCCTGCCTGCCATCATTACTCTAGGTCTGAATTTCAGTTCTTTCTGGCAACTTACAGTTGCATGCATCTGGCATACACATGTAATTAATATGTATTTGTTTATTCATCTAAACCCAGCTGTAATCAAAGTCAATCAAGTATCAAAATACTTTAAAAACCCTGGATCTTGATAAATAAGTTTGTTGTTTCCAGATCTGGTACGGTTCATACAGTTATACTGCTGCCTAAAGTATTGCCAGGGTATAAACTGAGTCCAGGGTTCAGCACATAATGCTGTGTGCCTGTTTCTTCATGACTGTCACTTGTTTATTGCATGCTTGCAAAGAACTTTGTCTCTAGAGTAATCCAGGGTCTTTCTGGGAAGTGAGATTCAGTGTGATGCAGGAGCTAGGAAATGTCTGCAAAATAGTCAGTACCCTCAGCTGTTGGCACACAGAGGTTACAAGTGAGCAATTTAAAATAAGACTGGCTCAACTCTGTAGTTTCGACACAGACTGAACTCTCTTCTCTGAGTGGGAATTTCAGTGAGAAAGGTTTTGCCCCTTGCCTGCTGAGATCCCAGATTATAGTACCACAGTTTGCAAGAAGTTTCAAGACTCAGGAGATACTGGAGGTCAAGAAAACTTTTCTCCATGGCATACACAGCATTTTCCAATTGCTATATATATTTTGCAGTATGTACGTGAAATCAGTTTGGGAGGTAGAAAATCCCTATGTAAATAATTTAGCTCTCTGAGTAAACTGTATCTAGTGCTTTTACCCAGAAACTGGGCCCCTTAGGAGCCTTGGACTTAGGGACAGAAGATATTTTAAATAGGGCTTCTATGCCACTGTCCTTAAAATGTTATTTCAGGCAGGATTCACTTTGCCTAGGTTTAGAACCTAAATATTAGGCATATAGTCTTATTCCTCTTCATCTAGGCTCCTCCTATGGACAGTGGGGGGAGAGGTGTGCTTCCGAACCATGATTCACCCCATCCTAAGACAGATGGGATAAATAGCGCTCAGAAGTTTCCCCTCTCTCTCTCCACTGAATCTGGAATGAACCTATGGCAATTAACTCAGATTTAGATATCTCACTTTTAGACACCTAAAGAGAGGTAAGATGAATCGCAACTTTCACCTTTTCATGCCACAGTTTTCCATCTGTATTGTATGAATGATGACACTTGACTTTTCTGAAACCCTAGTTAAGATCTATGAACAAAAATTGCCATATAAAACCTGTGGATTGTAGGAGATGCTGGGGTTTTGTCCTAAAAAGGGAAGGCATCTTTCTCCATTAATGTGTTTGCTTCATAATGTCAGGGGAAGAATAGAAGGGGTTGCATCCCAATCAGCCTGAGCAATAGAGATAATCTGATCAATTTTAATTCCTCTTTACAGTCAATTTCCATTTTCATTTTTGTATTTGGGTTTGCTACTACTCCCATTCTCTTGGCAGAAAGTGAACTCAAAAAAAAAAAAAAGGGGCTTCAAATAAAAAGCATTGTGTAACATCAGTGTCTTTCAAATGTGTTGTCATAATTAAGAAAAATATTTTTATCTTTAAAACTAACTTGTTTTGGAATCTGTGATGGAAAATGAATATGGCCCCTTGTAATATCATTTGTAGAGAGGTAATTTTCAAGGCAGCGCTGCACTGAAACATTTTCCCCCAGGGAGGATAAACAGTTGGCTTCAATTAGTGAAGGACTGTTTCCTTCCTTTTCAATTTTAAGGGCAGTCTTGCAGCCTGATCCTGCACAGAGGAAGAGAAAGCTCTACACAGGGCAACAGACTGCAGCTTGGAAGACTGAGGCTTAACTTCTTGCCTTGCCACAGATTTTCTCCTTGACCTTGAAGAGGTTACTTAGGGTCACGCTATTATTCTCACTCCATTTCTGTCTGGTGACTAATATTATCTTTGTCTGAATATACACATAAAATTAGCCGAACATCTTGCTCTGATTCCGGTTTCCTCCTATAAAATAGCGTTGGTGTTGCGAGGATACATGTATTAAAGATTATTAGGTACTCATGTTCTCTAATCATTAGTTCCACCGAAGTAACTTGGTTAGATAAATAGAGATCTTCAAAAGTGTCAAATGTGTTTCACTGCTCAAATCTCACATAAAGTCAATGGGCCTTGGGTGTCTAAATATTCCCTTTGAAAATCTCCCCAAATAATCATGTTCTTCCAAATAGTTGGAGCCAACTTTGAGGGGCTGATTCCTCACGCTTTTACAGTGGAGTCAACTCAGACTCGTTCCTGTAGGAGACACTGCCTGCTTATGTTTGTGGGAACTGCAGCAGGACATGTCCCATGCCAGGGCAGCTTTGTTTCATAACACCAGTTGAGATTGCCCAAGGAACAGGACTAGAAGAGTGTTAAAAATAAGGGATAAGTAACTCAAATGTATTAGGACTGGCCTTAGTGGAGGGATGCTTTGTTGTAGCATCAAACCTAGTATGCGGGAATTCATAGCTAGTAAAATACTTCCTGCCTATGAACTGCCATATGAATGGTAATTAATTCCCCCAAATCTTTATTTTGTCCATCTCTTGAGTCACTGGTGAATGGCTAGATACGTTGATTATAAATCACAAAATACCAACACTTCCAAGCAGCCATCCAATTAACATGAAATTATGTTGCCACAATGTAAGGTACATTGGATGAGTTGCTTTCTTGGATTTTTTTTTTTTTTTTCCAAAATGACTGTGACTATTATTATTATGAATAGCTAATGAAGAAGAGATGTGGGAGAATGGGCCAGAACCTCAGGCAAGGGGGAATGAATATAGTATGAGTTTAATGACTTTAGAGATCGGACTGAACCAAAGCAGTCTCTCCACTCCCTAGATCAGAAATCTAATTATTTACTATCTGTCTTGCAGCAGTGCCTGGGAGACCAGTTATGAACCATGACATCAGGTTCATTGTACAATAGAGAACAGACAGAAGCCCTCTTTTTCTTAAGAGCTTACTCTCTAAAGATCAGATACAGTGTCTGGATGCAGACCTGTCATATAGCGTCTTCCCAGATGCGAGAAAAAGCATTGTGCTGGGTTGCACAACTGGGAGTGAAACTAACACATCAGGCCAGGGGCTGTGGAGTTAGGGTCTACCTGGGGAAAGGAAACATTAAGGATAGCCTTCAAGCAAAGCTCCTTTTGGGGATACGATGTCTGACAAAGCAAGTGACATCCTAAATAACATACACAAGACCTTAAGATAATAGCATGGCCTCCTTCTTAACAAGGACCCTCCTCCTGCACACTCACACCATGTGGTCCTGGTTGGCGTATTTGGTCACAGCTGAGGCCAAGCAGCTGTCTTTGGTGTACAAGTTTGCTAGTGGAAAAGAAACTGAGGTTCAGCAGATGCCTGAGGGACACACTGCACTGACAGAGAGCCCATTATGCCACCATGCCACTCGCTATAGGGGAGGCAAGCCCATGGGTGCTGTGGGAGAAACAAGGGTGCAGGAGAAAACTGGGATATAGTGGTCCCTGAATACCAACTGTCTTTTTACAGGGAACTCTTCAAAGGGACCAGAGCCACCTAGAACAAAACAGGGGTCAAACATCATGTCTCACAACAGAAATTCAAATCCTGATGCAAGCATATTCTCCAGTGTTTGCAATGAGCTGAATTTATCCCTGTCTCTCCTTGATCTCAGTGTGTGATCCAGCACTCTTCCCTGGTATTACAGGCAATATGGTTTTTATTAGAGCCTGTAATGTTCCCTTATTGAAGTTTGGACTTTGAGAGGAAAGGCCAAAACACTGGAGCACTAGCCATTCTTCTGGTGTTTCTGGCTAGATTAAAAGGAAATGAATAGGTTTTAGATCTAGCAGGAATTGTTAGATCTCATTTAACCTCTTGCATAAACTGACTGTAAAATTTCACCCAGATGTTCTGTGCTGAGACTTCTGACTTGCATTTGACTGAACAATAAAGAAGTTTAGCCAGAGAATAACTCTTTTGAGGCTCCAGCACAACTTTGATATCAAACAGGTTGGAATTGTGATGAACTTTCCAAGAAGCTTTTAATCATTTTGAAAATCACTTCAATTAATAAGGATACATTTTTATGATCAATTATGTGTAACAACTAGAGATAGTAGGATATATTTTCCAATCAAAATAATTTGGATGGAAACTTGCTTTTTGACCTAAATACACATGCTTCCCCCTGCCTCCTGCACACAAAACCACGAGGGGCAACGTTTTCCTGTGGCAAAGTTTTCCAGGTTTTTCTTAAGAGACCCTAGAAAAGGCACAGCAGGGTGATAATCCTGAAACTGAACGGGTGAAAATCTTCATTGTGTCTATGGACACAATGGATTTCATTCAGAGCACTGAGCGGGAAGCTTCCTGGAAAGCGGATATTCACATGCAGAGGAAGCAATTTGCATGACTCCTTCTATATGGTCCCAGATGAACACTGCTCTCATTTCCCTTTTACCACATTTCGATACCAAGACAAATATTTCCTCTTGAGTTTCTAGCTTCCTAGTCTCACCACGTGCCAAACAGGTGAGATATTTCCAGTGCTTTTCAGAAAGTTATGCTGTCCCCATCTCAAAGGGAATATCTCACCTGCCTTAGCCAGTGCCCACAGAAATGGGTCTTATTGCATGTCGACAGACATTGTAGAGTGACAGAATTTCCATGGGCAAATAATCAGGGAAAAAATCCTCCATTTTGCAGACATTAGTAACATGCTGACCTTTAACAACATTGCAAGCCTTCAGTCTCTCTTTAAAGTATTATATCCGTCCTTAGGGGGAAAAACTTGTAGCTAAGGATTGAAATCAGCAGTGGATCATAATGCTGGCTGTGCTATTCAATTGCCCTGCTGTATTTAGGATCCATTTATTTCTAGCTATTTTTTTTCTGTCTTGAATCTAAAAAAAGAAGTGACCAGGCTGGCAGTGACATGTGATTAATAGATTGCACCTTTAGAAAAGAGTTAGTAGAAGGAGATTAGCATTGCAGCCTATTATTTATTAATTAAATGCAGACATCCTATTTATACCAATGCTGATGACATTAGTTCATGTCCATGCTTTGGGACTGCGTTATCCATCCGGTCTCCTAGCATAGTAATGATTGTTATTAAGCCAATGGATGTTGCTGGGCTCCTTCTGTCGCTTGCTTCTGTTATGAGCAGAAAGGATAGCTCAGAAGTTAAAGGGCCAACCTGTACTTTTTGTTCAGGTGTCTGCTTTCTCTCTGACAGCCTGGCTTACCTTGGCCATATCTCTTGGCTTCTTTGGGACAGCACTGCTTGCTTTGGAGAAAGGGCTATCTGTACCTCCCTAAAGCTCAGGGTGCAGTGAAGATTAAGTGTACAAGGCAGTATGCTGTGTGAGACCTTTTCCATTGCTTACAGGAGAAAGGATTACATTAGTGGGCGTATATGTACCTGCTGCTGCTATTTCAATTAGCAGAATGGGAAAGAGCTATCACAAGTGTTGTCATTTAGCAGTGCCAGGATAGAATATTATACTTCACATGACTTGTTTTGATAAGCTGGTCCTCCTGCCTGCAAAGTGTTCAAAAGAAAGTCCTGAAGCCAATATGACCCTGAGGTTTCCATTATTCGTAGTAGCTGTTTTCAAGATCCTGGCATTAAATGCAAGAAAACCAGCAAACAGGTTGCAGGACTCTGATCCCATCTCACAGTGGCTCAGGCAAACCCTTGGGCTGCTCTACCAGACATGAAGCTTGGGACAAGCAGATTGCCGTAAGACTGTCCTCTCCTCTACCCTTGAAAAAGAGAAAGATATGTTGGTCCAGGACACAGTTATGCTGGTTTTATATCAGGAAATAGTTCTTTACCAGCTCCAGACAGATCATCAACAAATACATGGCCTTTGGTTGAACCCACTGCGATCACATGAGCCAGCAGAGCTCATAGACGACATACGTTTTGCCTTCAGAGTAAAGATGGAAATTCAGGGAAATCCTCACATTCATCAGTTGATGTCCTTGAAAAATTACAGTTTGGGTATCCACAATCCAAATGCTCAATTACCCCTGCAGAAGCATGTCATAAATGTTTAGATTTGGTAGGGTTTCTTGACAGGGTGTAATGTGCACTCTCTTCTGTGATTGTGTCTGGCTCTTTTTCCATGCATTAAAGGACAGGTAAAATGCATGAACTAGTCTCTTAACGGTATCTTCTCCATGTAAGCAACTGCTTTCACTGTCAGTAGGACATTCTGCAGCCAGAGCAGGCAGTCTGGTCCTGAATGCGGGTAAGGTTTTCTCTCTACTCTGTGAAAATTCATAAGTCTCCAGAGGTACGAATACGAGGTCTGAAACCAGTGTGTACTCGTGAAACTATTTAGGATTTGGTCCAAAGCTGACTCAGACTCCAGAGGCCTTTGGACCAAGGCCTCCATGGAAAGATTTCCTGAAGAACAGTCCAAATACCTAAGCCTTAAACATCCTTTTACCGTCAATTTGGTGTTTGCTTATTTGAATTTTCTTCAGCAATCACATTCCCTTTCTGAAAGCTGAGCATTTTAACAGCCAACAATTAAAAGCGAATATTGAAGAGTCTTTCAGCATTATCTACACCATGATACAATCTGAACACATGCAAAAGACATTCAGAAGATGAATGAAGAGAGTGAATGAGCTGATTTATCCTGGACTGTTTCTCACGGTGTGAAGTCTGCCTTTCACAGCCTGATGAAGTGCAGAGACAGTTAGTGGATTTGCTACCAGGAAGGGCACACATTCGTTTTCCCTCCTGCAAATGTATTTAGAGCTGAGATGTGAGCATAGGAAAAATTACAGCCAAAAAGACAACCACTGAAAATGCAAACTATAGTTTATTTTGGCAAGTTGGTGTTAAAAAGAATAGGTTGAGGGTTGCAGAAACTGGCATAGAAATTTTGCAGAAGGGTTTCTCCCTGTGTGTGTATGCTTCCAACTGTTTTTTTTTTCTTCTTTTCCTTTTTCTTTTTCTCTCCTCCAGTTCTTGCAGCTTTCCACAGTTAGACATTGCTTCCTACAGACATGCCTCAAATACTGAGCTAGCTGTGAACACATCCATTCCTGACCATAGAAAAGAACAGAGTGGGGTGCAAAGTGAAACGGCAGTTCCTTCACTGCTGTACAAGCAGCGTAAAGCTCCTCACCTTTACCCACAAAGTGAAGAAGGGCAGAAAGATGGCTTTAAAATGGATGCTGCTCTGCTGGGTGATGTAGATAATACTTAGCCCTTCTGCAGCTCTGTCAGTGGCTCTCAAAGCCTCTTTCAGATGAAATCAGCCTCTTTGCCTTGCTCAGTGTATGGACAAGGAAACTGAGGAACAGTGAGTCATTGTGGTTTGGGAGCAGCACCTCATTACACAGCTTGGAGCAGGTCGTGTCTTCTAAATCCTATTCAGTGTGTTAATCAAATTTGGCCTTCCTATTGCAGTTTATTCTCTTTCCCCACCTCAGCTTTGCATGAGTCTTCTGGCTTTTGTAAATGTGCTAGAAAGTGAAGCAGAGGGCATAGGTGTGCATCTGTGGGGAGTTTGGAGGGGAGTTCCCTCTAGGCCCAGCCTGTCAGGACCTTAGCACCCAACCATGTGCATCTTCCCTGTGGATGGGGAATATCTTGCTGCTGGCATTGCAGAAAAAAAAAGGAAAAGATGGTGCTATCATACTGGAGAGGATGTAGCCCCATTCCTGACCTCCCTGCATCCTCTGTGCTGTAGGAATCCGTCATCACTAGCCTGCCAGTTATATTATCTCCTGCATGCAGTCATGCAAATGTGCAGTAAAACACATATAAATATCTGGTCACAAAAGGCTCAGCAACAGCTCTGTCCAAATAAAATCCCCCAAACAGAGAGTGGGTTGGGATACTGTCCTTTTAAAGCTCCTTTGAAGGTTTGATTTTTTTCCCCCCTTTTTATGTAAATCTGTTCTACCTACACCATCCAAATGCCAGGAAATCTTAGAACAGTAAATACCCCTGCAGCACAAATAAAATCGTGCTTCAAAGAAATTGTTCGGCTTCTCAAAGCCACAGCCTTGCCCTTTAAAATGAAGAGCATGCTTCTGAAAAGCTCTCCTCTTCCAGACCTTTGCTTTCAGCACACTTGCAGCTGTACCACCTTCACCAGTGACGGTATCATAGCTTCTCAAGCTCAGCAAGGACACAAGGCCCAGGGAGGCATTAAAGTGACATCTTCAAAATCCAGAAGGTGCTTTGCCATTGAATTGTCATTAAAGCAACATCTTAAGAAGGCAGTAGGAGGCAATTCGCTGTAAGTTATCCCATCTATTGGCTGGGACCAATAAAACCTCTGTTCCTTCTTTCCAAAGGAAATCAGACTTGTACAATCAAGCTGTTTATAAGTGTGTGCCTGGGCCCACCTATCAGTCAATCTGTCAAGGGCTCCTCCTTTGAGCTTTGAACCCACTGGGTAATTTAACCTATCGTTAATGGGATGGAAGAGGTCCCAAAGCTATTGTGTTCCTATAAATTTCATGAAAATAGGCAGCCAGGCAGAGCAGAGAGTTCTCATTAGTGCTCATAAGCCCATCTTTTATTAGACATCAATGAACTCATGGGGGTAGGGACATTGGAAGAGGGTTTACACATTCGACTGCCCATGAAGCAACTTGTTTCAGTGTGTGCACTCTGATACTCTGTCAAGAGGCCTCCTGTAGTAACAGCTTCTTGGTTTTAACAGGATGTCAGACAGATTTCTTAGCTCCTTTCTGCTGATTTCAACAGTGCTTCACACAGCAGAAAAGTCAGCCTGCTTGTTGTATTTCCCTTCCCTCCCCAGCTAAAGCCACCGAGGAGGGTTCCTGCACATTGTTTAACAACTGGCACAACATGCTTTTCAGTAAGGAGTATCTGAAGGTAACAGAAAAAACAGCACAGGCTTATGAAATAGTTCTGGTATAACAGCATAAAAAGTACTGTTCAAGCATAAACTGGTATCTGTTATTGCCTCACATATTCAGGTTGTCTAGATGAACTAGAGGGTTAAGAAAGGTGTGTGAACAAATCTTATTTTCTTTTGACATGGTCCAGCCTGTATCAGTTCTTCTTCCAAACCCTTTTGTATTAGTAGTGTTGAATTTTGTCTGTTCGTCATGTGGAATAAACAAATCTGAGCTGTTACTCAAAGCATCTCTGTTTGTCACGAAGTGCAGGAAAGCACTGAAGCAGAGGTGTGAAGCAGACCTGCAAAGCCCCAGATGTGTGGCAATATATCTAGCTGGAGGAAAGATGGTGCTTCAGCTGTAGTTCTGAAATCCCTGTGCTTTCTTGGGTGGAAGTCAGATCTCTGGGTATTACCCAAGCATACCTCTGGACACAGGTATGCAGATGGAGGTGTTCACAGTATATGGTGTAATGTACTACAGGCAATCTATAGGTGAAGCTTTCTAGCAAACATTTTTGACGTAGGGTTGACATACCTTGGCTACAAAGTGCAAGGAATCAGTGGAATTTAAAAACATACATATATATGTGTATGTATATATTTATATAAAAAAATCTTTTATTGCAAGGACAGCATCGAACAACAACTGGAATATACCCCCAGCTGGTACCAGTCATATGGCAACCTGTATTTCAAAGAAAGGTTACTTGAAATCAACATCATGTCAGTTACTGCTTTTCATGAGCATCATGAGAAAATGCTCCCTCCTCTTATTTCTTTAGATCAAGATTTTTTTAAGTGTATATTTGCATTATTTGTTCTCATTGTAGCATTCTGGGTAAAAGAAAAGTCAGTTTAATTCCTCCTTTCAAAGAAAATCACACTAATTTGAATATGTGGATTTGCACATAACTAGGTATTATGTGGGCTGTGTGTGCACATGCATTGTTCAGGTCCTATGTCTTTTTAGATTCTTTAAAAGTCGGTGGCATTTTTACAGAAAAATTATTGGGTTTATTTTCAATTTGTCAAAGTATTTTTTTTTTTAGTATTCATTCCTGTATTCTTTCTACTGGAAGTAGGAATGTCTTATTTTCTTTCTTTCTCACCTTCTTTATTTCTTTCTTTCTTTTCTTTCTTCCTTTCTTTCTT
This sequence comes from Gymnogyps californianus, assembly GCF_018139145.2. Classification (NCBI taxonomy): domain Eukaryota; kingdom Metazoa; phylum Chordata; class Aves; order Accipitriformes; family Cathartidae; genus Gymnogyps; species Gymnogyps californianus. Next base: position 75,961,053 of record NC_059500.1, on the reverse strand, counting down.
CCGCCTGCCTGCTTGCCTGCCTCTCTCTTAGGTAATATCACCATAATTTCTAGAAGCTATAACAACCAGGTGAAAGAATAGGACCAGGTTTTCTTCTTTTTAAATGGTAGTGACTAAGCAGTAACTCCACAAAAGTTCTTAAAAGTCAGTTTGATTTACTGTGGGGTACATTAGAGCAGGCTTTGGTATACATTATCCTGCCAGAGGAGTTGTTTATATGTATGGAAGACCAACAGGATGAAACTGCAAAAAAAGCTGGTTTCTATCCCTTCTCAATGAACGGAAACAGAAAACGGGAGAAGAGAGGAGTCAGGGGGAGGGAGAGGGAGGCAATTCCACCAGGTGTCAAGGAGGGCATTTCTGGTGCCAAGGATTCTGCACAGTGCTCTTGCACGCCATAGACCACCCTCTTTATAGCTGGATGTGTGCAAAGTGATGAACCAGACAAGAGCAGGCAGCTTGGCAGCAGGAGGTGTTGCCAACATGGCCTTTTGCAGAAGCTGAGAGTTTTTTGCTGAAGGTAGGCCACTTTCTGTGGCCATCACTCACCCCCACCCTCACAATTAGATTATTTGGTCCAGATAATCTCATTTTCTTCACTCAAAATGTCAAGCTAGGAATTAGGTGAGGAATGTCTGTCTCAAGTATCTCTAGTGCTTCCTGACTGTGTGAACAAATAAGTCAGGAGGAGGACAGAGGTTTGCAGAGTTACTTCTAGTTACCTAAAACCTATGATTATCCCTTGTAGCTTAGCCTCACTGGAGGGAGAACGACCTCAGAGCAATATCCCAGCCAAGCAGGACTGGATTATAGCCTTTGCCATCTAGCAGTGCAGCCATCACAAGGGAAAATCACCTTTGCACTCAGCTGATGTTAAAACAGTAATATTACTTGTCTTGTTCTTTGATGTGCTGCAAGGATAATGTCCACCAACCCCTGTGAGATGTTCTGTGATAAAGGGACAGAATCACAAAGGCACCTGGGTCCATACAGCAGACGAAATCTCTGTGCTGTCCACTTCCTGGCAGAGCTCTCTGAAATAACAGGGAAAAAAATGGCTGGGGGCTTGGGAGAGTTTTGTAGAGCTTATTTCCACATTTCATACAAGTCCCTCTTCCCAGTTCCCAATCTTACAGTGAGCCTTTGAACACACCACTGAGCTAGGAAACCAGGGGCAATACTCCAGCGACCAGATTCCCTCAGGCCATGCTTGGCTATACCTGTTCTGATGACGGATTGAGCACACCATTTTTAGTGGGAATACCTATTTCCCAAGACTAATTGACCCTTACGGTAATTGAGCTTAGATTTTTACAGGTCAGACTTTAACTCAAACTGTGCATGGTCTTAGCCTCCAAGAAATATTATTGAGATTACTTGAACAACTCCCTATAGTTATTATTTTTCACTCCTGGCAGTAGCCCTGCAGAAGTAGTTTGTTCCTTAATTTGAGTGGTGGAAGTCCTGGCTTGCAGTCCCAGAGCCTCCGTACTCCTCCATGCTGACCTGTAATGGGCATCTTTGCACTTGAAGGTTATGCCCACCTCCAGGTCTCTTGCTTCATTAAGGATGAAATTCAGCTGGGACTTGGAAGCAATTCTTTATCTCACTTGGCTTTTGTTGTGTTTGCTCAGACTCACTAGCAAGGTCTGGAACCAGTGAGCACTTTCAGTCTGGGATGGGCAACATTTCTTGATTTGGATGGCTCATTTGCTTTTTATCTTCTGGAGATGTAAGCCATTAGTTAAACAGACACAGAAATTTCTGGAGTGATCTGTCCTAGCAATGATCTTTATTTCTTTATTTTTGAATGTAAAAATTATAGTTCCCTCCATCCCCCAAATTGTTCAACTTCTATTATTCACTAAAAAAAGATTCCATCCATGGCCTGAGGATTTTTCCCACTTGCCAGAATCAGGCTTCAATGTTTAACAATCTTTTTTATCTTTTTCATGAGTGAGGATGGAAAACAAACCTGAAGATCTCATCCAACACCCAGTACAGTTCATGTTAACACCACTGTGGATATCAGTGAGCTCTGTATCAAGCCCGAAAAGTTTTACAAAATGTCTGGGTGCACACGTGCTAATTGGAGTTGAAGGGATACTCCTGAGCAATTTTGATCTTGTTATTGATAAAATGCAGTAAATTCTTATTAGTGAAGTGGAACCCTCTCAACTGTCAGAGAAGTTGTTAGTAAAGAGGTTGCTAAGGATTAATGTCTATGTGTGTGTGTGTGATTGTGTGTCAAGGTGAATAGTAATAACCACTTTAGTCAGGTGCTTTTTCAGTCCTTTTCTGTATGTCAGCTGTTCTGTAGGTTTTAATATTTTTTTTCCCTTCAGGGGATATTTAAGTATGAGGCATTGTTAGCTAAAAAGAAGGAAAACAAATGCAAAAACAAATATAACTTGAAAACGGCATTCATTCCCAATGGGTTGTGGTGCTTGGAATTTACCTAGCTTTTTTATGTGTCTTCAATTATTATTATTTTGTAGAATTTAAACAGGGACATTTGCTCCAAGAAAAAATAATAACAAAGATGATCCTCTGACTCAGCTGTTCATAGGAAATATCTTAATCCTCGTTTTCTGCAAGGAGGAAATAAGGTTCTGAGAGCCACTGGTTTTGGATGATCTGGATCAACATATTGAATCCTTTCTCCTTCCATTCTCCTCTGCTCCTTTCCCTTCTTCCTTTCCTACACACTCAACTACTGCAATCCATTAAAAAAACGTTGAAAGTGTGACTCTGTCTGGGTTTCGAGCCACACTCAGCCCTGAACCTAGCTTAATCTTGCTGAGGGAACATCATCAGGACCGTATATTTCCATTCTCTGCAGACTTTCCCTGCTCCGCACCCCCAAGACCAATTTCTTGTTGTTTTAAACAAAACAGCTACAAGTGAACTGTTTTCCAACAATGTGAATTCCAGTTTTGTCTCTGTGGTTCACCAGAAGTTGCATCCCAGATCTGGAAGTGTTGACTGGACACAAAACATACCCCACAGGCAAAATAGAGACTGCTGGTCAAGATAGGATTGCTGGCTAGAGGGTTAACCCATGCTGGGGGGAGTGTTCTGGTGAATGCTCTACAAGGGGAACGTTTCGGTTTCACCTCTTCCCAAATAAATTTTATTCTTTCATGTATGGGAGCTAATCAGTTCGAGAGAGAGACATTAGTCAATGAAACAGCTTTCTGAAGGAATCTTCATTGTTCGAGTCCTTTAAAAATTGGCTGGACAATGAACTGCACGAATACAGGGATTCATTTCACTCTGTCCAAGGAGAAGAGCGAGCATGTGGGATAGATGAACTAATAAGTCTTTTCTGTTGCTAATTGCTGTAATTCCGAGAAAGAAAATGGGATGAGACCACTGCAGGAGGAGAGCTGGGAGACTCCTGGACCAGAGGGGTTAACACTTGTCATTCTTAATCATACAGTTAGGGTCTCCTGACAAGAGGACTGCACAGGGTACGAACACAGACAGCTCATGCAGCTCCATTTTCCCCACTGGCACCGTCTCTTTATGACTTATTGTGTTAATTAGCTCGCCTGCTCCCTCCCACAGCAGAGCTAAATGCGCAGTGACTGTCACCGGAGGAAGAGAGAGGGGACTTTGTGCCCAGCTCCAGCGACTTTGCTGTTCTGCAGAACAGTGGCTTTCAAGGAGGCATCTTTCTAGTCATCCCCAGGGGAGCAAAGTCTTCACGGCTGGCAAACAGGAGGGTCCTCCCCTTTCCTCTGGTTTTCAGGGACTGTTCCTGGCGCTTGCTGGGCTCCACTGAAGTCTAGGGAGCTGCAGTCCAGTCTGAGAACTTGTCCCTGCAACCACCTGGGCTCTGGTTCCCCAGAGATACTGTCATCAGCTTCAAACTGATATGCTATAGGCCTGGAGGGTGGGGATTGTTTCTTTGTTTAGTTTTAAAGTAAAGCTAATTTCATGAAAATCAGTGTTTCCTCATTAAAATCTAAAAAAAAAAAAATCATTCCCCGCCCCCGCTTTTCCAAAAAAAGCATCTCAGACTCAACCAAACTGAGTCCTGTCCTAAGGAGAGAGGATGTGTCAGTCTAGTACAGGAGTAAGTGTGGCTCAGGGGAAGGAGTGTCCCAGCCAGAGGATTGAAGGTTGTTATACAAATTAATGTGGTAATTACAGTATCATCTGGAGAAAGCAACTGTGACTGTGTCCTTGTTCTGCTAAGTACTGTACACACTGTAATAAAAGAAAAGTCCTGGCATGGTTATAATCTCAGCAGACAATTCAGAAAAAAGGGTCCATTATTATTGTGTCATAGATAAGGAGCCAAGGCCCAGAGACATTTTAAAGGTGCAATAGTCACCATCACCCCTGGTGCTGTTTGGACATACTATGTGCAAGAGTAAATTGAAATTCTTGACAGAGGAAAGGGACAGCCGCAAGTGCTATCAGTCAAAGCCAGAGAATTTTTATAAATGCAAATTTCTTCAAAATTCCTTTTCTTTTTTTGAAATTTTCTAATAATCACTGAAAAGGATAAGGGAAAAGAAAAGGTCTGCCTTCTTCATTTACCCTTTGTTCTGGAGAGGAGGAGGGATTTTATCTTGAATTTCAGGAGAGAGTGAGCATGGATAGGAAGGATTCTTCCTAAAGACAAACACAAATCATAATGGAAAAATAATCAGGGCTAAGAAAAGACAAAAGAAAAATCATATTTTTCGATTAATGAGCTATATGTGTTTGTTAGGTCCAAACATATGCCTCCAAAACATCTGCCTAAAAGTAATTGGCAGAAGGTCACATAAAGAGGCTTTGGCAGAGCAGTCTTGTTTAAGCTCTGTTTTAATAAAGGAAGTAATGTTAATAAGATATCAAACAAGCAGCTATAAAAAAGTATAAGCAGAGAGACAAAAAGTGTAAGTATGCGAGGAAAAGGAGGATCAAAAGCAACCTCCACCCATGCCAAAACAACCCTGTTACAAGCAAAAAGGACATTAGGTACAGATTATTAAAAAATAATCCATTGTTCAGTAATGGCTAACATTTCACACCTCACATGGCAGAAGCAATAAATCCCATTGATTCCTCCAAGACAATTTACAATTAAACACTGATTTGCAAATAAATAAATAAATAAATAAAGGCAGAATTCATTGTGGCACCTTACACCGCCAAATCAAAGCAATTGGAGTGGAATCGAGAATAATTACCAGATGTGTTGCTTTGTGCTCAAAACGGCATCCGTTATTTACAACTACCAATGATGTTCCTTATTTATTCCTCCTGCTGGTCTAATGACTATTGCCATTCAGCGTTCTTTTATTTAATCATCAACATCCAAAAAAAGAAGTATCTTTTTTCTCTTCTTTTTTTTTTTTTCCTTTTGACAGCAGCAGGAAGGGAGACATTTCCTAAACACCAACAATAGCAAATTGCTCTGGAGGAATGCATCATTTTTTCAGCCTGGCCTGCAATGTAATTATGAGCATTGCCTTCACTTTATTGGCCTTTTACAGATCTGCAATCCAAATGGATGCTACTTTAACTCCTGGAGTAATGAATATTTGTTTTCTCCTTGCCTATTTCACTTCTTTTCTATGGAGGATATTTCTGGATGGAAATTGACTGGTGGTCATAAACATTAAGAGAGTTTGAAGCTCCCCAGGGGAACCCAGTGCAGTCCTAAAGTTGCAGTACATGTAGCCATGCACACACACAGAAAGAAAAGCGTTTGCAGGTGAAGAGACTCCAAGGATGAGGATTTTTTTTTTTCTTTCCTTATTCTTCTGTTTGTTTCAATCCCATTTGCAGGCAGGGTGCTTTCCAGGCTCATTCTAGGTAAGGACAAAGGGAAAATATTCCTTGAGGAATGAAGAAAGTAAAAGGTAAGTATTAGCAGAGAATTGTATAATCTGGCCCTTCATATACTATGTCCTGAATGGACCATTTCATGGGTGTCCCCACACTTTTTCTAGCATGTATTTACATGGACCTCTCTATTGACATAGAGAAGGAATTCTGAAGGAATAGATGAAGCCGTGCTGAATTGTCCCAACTGCAGGCTGTCCTATAAAATGTCCCTCTTCTGCTGTCATCTCATCATTTCTAGAGGTAAAACTTTTGGACACTACTTTAACCCCCACAGTTTACTGACTGAACATTATTTCTTCTTATTTTTCTCTCTCTTCTTGGCTATTCAGAATGGATACTAGTGATTATATAGGGGTTGGCATACTTGCTGGCCCTTATAAACATTTAGATCAAATCAGATGTTAAATTATGAGCTTTTATCATTGTTAGTTGTCTCCAGGGAGCTCGCCAGGAGAAACAAGTCCAGGCAGGACTCCTGACTCGACAAGGAGAGTGAATGAATATGTGGCACAAGGGCACACGAGGAAAACCTTTTGTCCTTCATTTCAAGTGGAATCTGATAGGTTCTTCCCTCTCCATCCGCCCCTGGGGTCAGTCACTGCACTTCCACTGTAAGGCAAGTATTATCACCATACACCTGCAAAGGCTTTCACCCAGTACTGCAGTAATAGGGTTAACCTCGTACAGGGCAAACTAGAAGCCAGACAACACTGGGGAAAGACACCAGGCTGTAGAAACTAATGGTACTTCTACTACTTCCAGTTTTCTCCCAGGAACACTGGAAGTGGAAAGGGTATGAAAAGCTTTTTGTAGGTACTAGGGATTACAAGACATCACAGAAGGGCCACAGAAAAGTACATACTTGGGCAGCACTGATACATCCCCATTAGTGTCCAAATTCTGCATGATGGGCTCTCTGAAGAGCTAAGGGTGCCGACATTAAGATCTGTGCCCTTTGATGGTCTGTTATACATGTAAAAGGTTATGGAAGCAGGGCAGTCGCTGTCTAAGAAATGCACAGCAAGTTTCAGTGTACACACACACACGCAAATTCCTGAATGCCTCGAAATTTCCTGTCAGTTGGGTACTCTCAGTGAAGACAGACATAACTGCTCCATGTTCTATACCTTGAATATTCCATTCTGCTCATTCTGTTCTTTAATCATCAGACGACTCATGACAGTAATTGTGGATGTCCCTGGATAGCTCAGTAATAAATGTATCCTGAACAAACATGCCTGTCAGACTCTATTTAGCCTAGAGCATCAAGTTTACAACCTCATGAAAGAGAATCTTTCTTAAGTTCTCTAAACAACTCTCAAAGTTAATCTCTACTTGTTATAAACATTAACTATTTTTTGCTATTTTCCTCAAGAATTCAGGATAGGATGCTGAAAATTACATAGGTGCCAAACTCTCTAGGTTTAGATAGGACTTTGGACCCCAGACAACAACTCTGGGTCCAGGTCTTAATGTCTGGACCATTGCATTCTGCCTCTTCAAATCCGCCTTTTGGGCAGAGCAATAGCAGCAGAACAATATTGCAGGATATTGTTAATAAAAGTATACTTCTCCCCCCAAAGATTGCTGCAGTGGCATGGAGGACAAGCTCTATTTCTTTTTTCAGCTTTGAGCATAGTACATTTGCTGTGAGAGTTTCCTGGAGTGAAGAAGTGAAACGGGAGAGGGGTTTCTTTCATTGTTAATTATTTGTGCTTCTGGTTTAGTGACCCAAACTATATTTAGCTCCACATCTAAACCAAAACCTGAAAATTAAATGGACTGGAATGGAAAGGTGGTCTCTGTGTCACTCTCTGGATTCTGTTTCACAAGACGCAATCTTCCTCGATTTCCAAAACCAATTTTCTCCCATCATCTTATGAAAGTAGAGGTCATCCTGTGAAATGTGATATCTCACCAGTTTTTATAAAGGAATGTGCCCTTCCCCACTGAAGGAGGGTTCATTAAATCATGCAGCTGATCAGGTTGCTGAAGCCTTGATTGGCCGACAGCCAGAGCGAAGAAATCCATGGGGAAGAGGCACATGGCACCATCCAAATAGGTTGGACCTGAACTAGGGTATTTTAATCACACTGTTACAGGGAGGAAAAGCGAATCTCAAAGAAGAGCAGTACGGGAGCTTTATTGACTTTTAGGGTCAACAGAAGATGGGAAATAATCAGCCAGCCACATCTGAATTCCATAGTTTAGCGTTAATTCCCAGGCACCACTTTACTGCTAATTAGAGTTCAAAAATAATTCATGACCCACCTCTGCCCTTGTTGCATGCCTTCTCTCCACAGTGTCCTTACAGAAGCTGGCAGACTGCTGTTTGTAGCCAGTACCAAAAGGCAGCTACTTCTGGAGTAGGTTACAGCAATGATGCAAAACATTTGCTGCAGGACAGAAAACCCAGTAAGTTCTGAGAGCAGGTCCATGGTCTGAGACAAGCTTCAGGCAAAATGATGCCTTGGACCAGCAGATGAGACAAAAACCCCTGTGTATGCTAGGTAGAACATGAAAAAGTGTACAGGAACATGTGCAATTAGGAAGGTATAGCTTATATTCAAGGTGGACATCAGGTGTTTTTGAAGACTTAGAGCGAGTGTTGTCCTGAGTTATGGAATTCGTTTGTTCCCCAAACTCCATATGGAATGAGAATGGACTGGATTTAGGCAATACACTATTTTCCTTTGAAAGGCGGTCAAACTCTTCTGACAGTCATGCTTTAAAGGATCACAAGGCACCAGGTTCTGCAAATGCAGATAGCACTTTATGAAGGCAAACACTTCACTGGGGACAGGCAGGCTAAGTTGATGCAGTGCAAGCACAAACTATTCAGATGCAGCAGACTCACTGGGAAGGCTATAAACTTGCCTACCTTGCTGGGACTTTCTGATGAGTCTTGCACTGCAGATTTTACAAGAAATGGCTGAATTAGTTTATACCTCCCTTATCATCAATGCACGTGTCCACCCCGGCCTTACAGGAAGAATGTGGTCGCAGAATTGCAGCTAACGTATTTCCAGTGGTAAAGAACTCCACCATAAGGTGACAAAAGCTCATTTTTGTATTTTATCTCAAAGTTGGTGAGAGGGATCTGAAAGACCAGGTGGTAGGGACCACATTGGGTAAAATCTTGCAGGCAGAGCCCTCAGTTTTTATGTATTTGGGGAAGTCAGCACTTGTGTCTGTCTGACATCTAGTTAGGTGGATATACGCTTGGCTGATGGTCCTTCCACACAAAGTGGCAACAAAATGCAGAGCCATAGCTGATGACTCAAAGAGTAGTCAGGTCTGAACCAAAAGCAAAGAGTCTACCTGTTTTGGATTTGCAAGGCGTAGATAACCTGCATCTAGGAAAGGATAAGGAGAGCATAAGAAAGTGTCCCACTATTCATCACAACTGCCAGGGGCTCTGAGACAAAATATGCTGGGGACTTTCTTTATATCAGCCAAGAAGAGGGTAGTTGACAGAGCATCCTCGATTCAGACACCCGTTCCTCAGGCTTGAGGGTTTCACATAGTTCAGACAAGCAACTTCACTTCTGGCTTTTGATCTGAGTCAAACCTTTTGATCTGAGCGAATTGCCCTCTGGCCAGGCTGGCCTGCCCACTTTTCCTTCTGAGAGTGTTGTTAGAAACAGCCCCAGGCTGAGTGGGCTTGCAGGTCCCTTCCAGCTTCCACTGCTGGGAGTGGAGAAGGGATAGCCCCCTTAACCTAACCTATCTGGGGGACGTGCTTTACTGGTGTTTCAAGATAGAGATGTGCTTTGCATCTCAGCCACGTTAAACCTCTCAGGAGAAAAACAGCCTTTCCTGGGGGATTGCTTCTCTCTTCCGTGATTCCTAGACAAACTGAACACCTTAAACCAACCCCAAAAGAGAGCAGCAAAAGCCTCCACTGGTCGTGGTTCCACATCAGAGAAACATCTACTGCCGCAGTGCAGTGGGTAAGTTCCTGAGGGCTCCAACCCCAACACTAAGTTTTGCAGGGAAGCTATTACATACGCTATTAATGCTTTGGGGTCTTGCCATCGCTAGAAGACACTTCCCTTTGATTTCTTGGGAAAAGTGGATGTGCAGATCCTCTGAAAATCAAATCTTTCATTCTGAGGCTTAAAATTTGAAAATGTATATGGTTTTATCAACTCATATCTATAACCAATCAATGCATTGTTTTACATCCATCCTGTTTTGCAAGTGGGAAACTGAGGCACAGAAAGGCATAGGACTTGGCCTAAGATGTCCAGTCGTAGTAGGACTGAAAAATACTGCTATTAGAATTGACAAAGGTTTTCTTCTCATGTTGTTGCAGGGCATCAAGCTCTATCAAGGAGAGGATGAACGATTTACCTCTTCCTAAAGGGAGCACTGAGCGATATTGTGTGCTCGCTCTTGCTTTCTCTGCTACTCCCAGGAACAGAGGTATCAGTAAACAGCAACAGGGTGACCAGAAAGTTGTGGCAGGAGCCAAAAAGAATCTGAATTTGCAGAGGGAAGGGCACACTGGGGCTCCTTCACAGGAGTATTTTATGATTTCCCGATTACTCCTTGTTAGCTGGTAAAAGCTAATTCTGCCAAATAGTCCTGTCCAACTGAGCAAGCTGAGAACTGTAAATTCAGTGCATGAGTAGCTGACCCTTCATTTGTGGGAATCAGCACACCTCTACCCCAGGGTGAGGCATTCAAAGGCCATGAGCCTTGCTCACCAGCTGTTGTCTGAGCAAGTTTTTCAACTCTTTGGAGAATATTGATATTGATTCTGGAAAACAAGAGTTAATCTGGAGAGACAGACACACACACACAAATAAAGTGCATTTGAGTTTAAAGAAAAAAGTTAGCATCATGCAATTGAACTATTGACAAGGCTGTCACAAATATCATCTTGTCTCAGTGTAAATAAACAAGCTTAGTGCTGTTATTTTAGAATAAAAGGCCGGAATAGGTTTTGTATTGACTTTCTAATACCCACTCAAGAGTTGGAAGAAGAAAATTAAAGATAATAAAGTAAAAGTGCAAACCGTAAAAGTGGAGACAGACGGTGCATAGTAAACTGTGAATCTGAGTCCTCTTCGGTGCAGGAAACCAATTGTGTAACTCAGTAAAGGTCAGCAGCAAAGATAAGAAGTTGAGGTTGTCAGTGAATCCCCTTCTATATTTGGAAGGATGAGAGCAGCAGGATGATATGATCTTGGTCTGCAGTGATTCAAAGGCTGGTGCTCATGTCCTACCCGTTCTGCATGCACTTGAGAGCTGGGTGGTGTTTCTAGGCCCTGTCACATTGATTTGAAGTTGACCTGCTCCCGGGTAACTTACCCAAACCACTGGGCAATGATGGTAATATAAACTGGTAATCCCATCTTAATTCTATTCAGTGACAGGGACATTTATAACTCCCTGCAATAGATTCAGGTGTGATACCAAGGTCTCTGTATTTGCCTTTCTTACAAAAAACATGAACTGATGCTACAGAAATGACTTTGTATCTTTTCTGGGGTCATCCTTCTGTGTCTTGGGCAAATTCAGCCCTTACTTTGGATGGTTTCCTAGACTCACCCCATCATCCTTATCAGGTTCTTCTTAGAGCTCCTTCCCTTGGTAAGGAACTTTCCAAGCTTCTCTGATACTTTTGTGGACTTTCTCACTTCCTTTTGTCATCTTAAGTGGAAGAGGAAAGAAGGATTAAAAAAGATGGGAAAGGACTGAAAAGGGAGATCTGTTCCCCTTGGACTACCAGCCCTCTCAGAAAGGACAACTGATTTATCCTTTGTCCCTTCTCAGCATGCTTTGAGCAAACTATGAATGAGATGTTAGACCTGCAAGCCCAAGATGTTTGCCTTAAGGACAGCAAATAATGTGTGGGAACCCACACATCCCATTTGGCAAGTAACGTGCTGCTAAATGAGCTGAGGTGCTTATAGAGTGGGTGCTATTAAATGCATGTGCTGGTTCAGAACCTCTTGTAAAAAAAAATTAACCACATGTATGTGCTCTGGAGTAAATCCTGAGCAGCTGCAGATAAGAGAAAAAATGCCTCATATGAAAAGACTGAGGGAGATTTTGAGGACTGCGGAAAAACATGGACAGAGATGAGGAGCTAAAGGAAAGTTTCAAGCTGAGAGAGAGCAGGTTGATAGTGAAGTTAAAGAGGAGGAAGGGATGCTAGTTGGAGGGGAAAAGAGACTGCATGAGGGACTGACAAGATGATGAGGATTTTGGGCATGAGGTCCAAAGTTGGGACAGGGGAGAGAGCCAGTGGAGAGATTTGTTCTGACTCCTTACAAGCAGCAGATGTGGAAGACATTAACCTGAATCAAACAGCACTAATGACTGTAGACTGCTGCTCCAAGGGCATAAAAGCCGTCTCAGTCTGAATATCCCTTCATCCCTGTGACCAAGGGATGAACAAGGCTTTCCCTGAACATGACTGGTATGCGTGATTTTGAATCAAATCAAAACATCCTCTAAATCCGAAGTATTTCAGACCTCAGGTTCTGCCTTGTTCAGCTCCATGAGTTTTCATTGATGTTGCTTCATAACATCCAGCACGCCAAACTCATACAATTAGAGGGTGTAATGGCCCGTGAGTTGTTGGATACATGCAAAGCACTCATGCAATCATTTAATTTTAATCAGATTGGTTACTGTGTCCAAATAATGTCATTTAAATATGTTTCTTTAACATTCCTTTGTGAATTCCTTTGAGATGGAGAGTCAAATGTGAGGCAAGCAGAGAGGAGTTATTTGTCTTGTTTTCTATTTTAAGGGAGAAACTTTGGATGGAAAACTCAGAAATTCCAGATCTATGTAGAAGCTGCAACTCCTTAGTCAGAGAAGAGATGGAGTTGCAATTGTATGGATAAGCTCTGGACTCTCGTATTGGCAGTATAAAGGAAAGGGCTGGTATAAATAATGACAGCACTTCCAACTTTTGCACTTCTTCAGTGGAGGTTTGAAGGCCAGGAGTAGCCTTTGACACTTCTGCCTGGCCTCATGCACAGTGCAGAATTTCAGTGAGTAACTCTTGTATCTGTCCCACAGCCTCTGGCTCAGCCAAAGATATCTAATTGCCTTGAAAAGTCTCAAAGCAATGGAGAGGTTACCACATCCCTAGTCTCAATGGTTAATTACCCTCACTGGTTAATTATGCTCACTAATTCCCTTCAGTTACAACAAGATGACTACGGGGTTTTTTCCCTACTGAATTTAGTTTCTCTGAGCCTCAGTTTTACCTTTGTTAAAATGGAAGTAATAAACAAAGAGCCAGATCATCCACTGATGTAAATTAACACTACTGAGCACAAAAACTCCTTTCTTACCTGCTTCCAAACAGCCTTTGCACAGTGAATTTAATTGTCTTCCTGGGCTTTCCAATGCCTACTTAAATCTATTTGGTTTGGGGTTAGAATCCTTTGAAAATCCTGCCTGTGTCCCTCTGTACTTTTGGTAGACGGGATGCAAAAGTCCTGAACATGACATTGCCTGCGAAATGATGCAAGCCCACTATCTCTGCAGCATTGTTCTTACAAGCGTGTATCGTATCAATAAAAGATTATCTGAGTGCAGGAATGAAAAAATAAAAATGAAGGAGAAAAGGATTGGGAATCATTCACAGCAGGTCATTTTGGTTGGGCTGCAATCAACATGCCAGGCTTGATAAGACAGGTATTTGAGAGAGTATTGATCTCAGATCTTTTTTAATTTCAATTTCGTTTTTATATTTGTTTATACTCAACATTTAGTAAACTCCTTGCATCTTGCTTACTGGTTACACACAGCCTCTGGCCTGTGTATTTGTTGCTCCTTGAAAGTTGTGTAAAATTTCTGCAGCTACTGGGCCAACCTCGATTTTCATATGGCAGGTAAGGGCTCAGCTCTTCTAAGTTTCTCTTTCTCCCCCTCTCTAGTTTGTTTTGGCTTGATTAAGTAAATCCTGGTGTTCGTGAGTAAGACCAGTGCAATTCCCTCACTGCACTGTCATTCTGAAATACTTTTGCAAGGGGAAGCATGCCTTGGTACTGTGGTTTCTCTGCCAATTTGTGCATGTGTGGGTTTAGCATTGCCATTTGCCTTCTGGTAGCAACTCCAGGTGCCCTCTGCGAGTGGTTTGAGAGGCCCAAGTGACATATTTACACCTAATAAGATACAGTAGTTCTTCATCTGCAGATTTTGCCAGGCCATACAGAGAAGATAAGGGGAAACAAAGGCACAGAGGTGAAAATGACTTTTCCAAGGTCATATTGCTGATGGTGTCAGAGCCCGCCTAGACTCCCAGCTCTCTCAGTTTCTCTCTAGTGAGTTATCCCCTGCACCAGAAAACCTCTCCAGGCTGATTTAAAAGGGTGTGATTTTAACCAAGCTTAAGGCCCAGTGGTCTAATGGATCTTGTCCCAACAACTGGCATGCACATAATTTATCTCATTCTTCAGGTTTTTGTGACTAATACAAGAGCTGTTCACCCTAACCTGCCTGTATGATTCATCTGTGTTTTGTACAGGCTTTGTTACTCAAACTGTAACTCTGAAGTGCAAGGGGTAAAAACAAAATTAAAGAGTGATATCTGACAGCAGATGGAGATTTAATAATATGAAGAATTATGAAAAGTAAAGGTTGTTCTAGGATCTTGTACCAAGTTGCGCCAGTGTTTAGGATGGTTAGACTTGGGCCAAAAATAACAAAAAGATTGAAATGAGAACTCAGATATGAACCTTTTTTGCTGGGTTTGTATCCAGGGTTTCTTTCCAAGGTCAGTCTCTGTTAGGGTGGTATCGTGCTAGGCTGGGAGACAGATGGTTCATTTACATTGTGAGTTAAACCTTGTTTCATTTACAGATTTGGTGTCTGTTCACAATAACGACCTACAGGTGAGCTGGGAACCAGGTAGTCCAAAGGAAAGACTGTCTTAGAGCTGTGCTTTCTTCTCTGCCTGACTTCTGGTTTGGCACCACATCCAATCCTTGAATGCATTCAAAGTTTCCCTGTCACCTTCTTCCCTCAGTCAAATAAAGCTCCACTTTCTTTGTTTATTTAATCAGCTTGGTAGGATGATTAAAAGTTAAAATACATGACAAGTGTGTTCTGCTTTAATGTTTCGGGGTTTTTTAATTTATAGCCTGCTTTAGAAGGTGTTGGCTTAAAGGAATGTAATAGCTCCTGCATGAAACTGAGTGCTTCCTTTTGTTAAGGAGATGCCCATGAATGCTATTTATTTTTTTCATTGTTATTACTATTAAGCAAAGAAGGTCATTTTGGTTTTGAATCAGCTGTTTCACTCTAGATGATAGTCAAACTCTGATCAGGCTGCATGCTAAAAGACATAGGAAAACAGAGTTTAAACACTCAGTGACTTTTTTTTTATTAAGTACAAAGCTGTCCATTCCAAATAGCAGCACTGAGCTCAGGTTTGCTATCTTCCACCAGCTGCCCTTTCCAATAACAACTCCATGACTGGTAGTTAGCAGGAGGAATTTTATTTAGGACTCAATGTTTTGATAAGATTTAGGACTATTAAAAAAACCAAAATCCCAAATGACAAGCACTGCTAAGTAGGTGGTTAACTGACTACAAAGCACACATCTAAAGCAATACACATTTTCAGAGAAACTGTACAACGTAAGCCCTTGGGGGACAGGCTAGAGTAAAACGAAATGGGGTTTGCAAATTCATTGAAATTAGGTGAAGCATTAGAGAGCCATCACCATTTAAAGAAATTGATGAGCCCCTGTCTGTATGTGCAAGGCCCTGGCATTAATCATTCACACAGACAGGAACGGACTATAGTTTTCAAACAGGATTTGCTGAGGGATGTTGGGTGGTTTGGAAGATCTGTTGTTACAGGTGGTGTTGCATATAGTTAGGTAAAGGTACATGTATACAGCTCTCACAGCTCTCTCTACACCGAATTACTATAATGCATCTATCATCTCATGCCATAGGCAGTCCTGTTTTCAGCTGACACTGACCAGCTCTCGAGACTTCAGTCAGTTCATCTGGCATCTTCCTGGGCCAAAGCTGAGGTTAAGACACCGGTCTGAATCCAAGCTGTCCAGAGCAAATCATGTCCCTCTCCTTCCTGCCCATGCCTCAGTTTCCTGATCTATGCAAACTACAAGAGATATGTATAGATCTGTCTTGTAGAGTTGTCACGAGAGAGAGGAAAAGAAACATTTGCAAGATGAAATGAATGAAATGTCCCATTGGATTTAATTTACTGTTGGATTTGGGGGAAGTCCAGACTAGTTGCTATTTTTGTAGCTTTCAACTCTGGCATGCATTTCTTGGCTCCTTCCTCTCCCACCATTAAGGTCTGATCCTGCCACCTTTTACTGGCAAGAATAAACGCTACCCTTGGAAACTGTGTCATTGATTGCCATGTAAAAAACTCGCATTACATAGGGTATTCGGAGTGTATAAAGATTTCAGGCTCAGATTTACAAAGGCTGCAGTTAACATGGCTCAGTGAGAGGTGTCTATTCCCATCTCTCAACCCTGGCCTGCCCCAGAGTGCAGGTCTGCACGCTCAGGACTGGTGTCCTTCAGATAAGCTGTTCACCAGAGCTCCCTTGTCCTGCCCATCTCTAGTGGCTGCTGTCCAAAAAGAGCTTAAAAAGATCCCAGTGTAACTTTCCCAGAAGAGATATCACCTCAATGTCTTTGCCAATGTTTCCCCTCCCTGTACACAAGGCCCGTGTGTGAGCTGAGTGCATGATGACGTCCAGGGTTTAACTATGCAGGGCCAGATTGTGTCCTTGGTTTAAAGGCTCTGCAGAGATAACCCACCTCACTGCCACCACTGTCATCAAACACCACTCCATGCAGTGTCTGGGTGGTGATATATGGGCTGAAGCCCACTCTCAAAGCCAGGCTTCTCTGACACCCATTTGTGGATCCTCTGCATTGAGTCTTCATTAAGACGTTGCATGATCCCAAAGTCCAGACTTCTTCCTGCCCACCAAGAAAAAAAAAGAAAAATGGCATGCTGGGATATATACCAGGTAACTCAGCATTGGCCTAAATCCTCACCTCTGTGGCTGCTGTTGTGCTGCACTGGCTCCATCCCACACTTCTCACTCATCCAGCTCTTCCTCAGCATGGATGAGATCTGCAGCAGAAAGCAAAGATATGGGAGATGCCATGCTCGAGTCTCTCCTTCACCATGCAACACTGGTATAGCCTATCAGTACTGGAGGTAGACTATTAAATTTGCGACTCTATAGGCCTGCTTTGGTGTAGCAGCTCTTCAGTACTGGTTAAAGGCAGGAGGACATCTTAGAGACAGTCACCAATTCCCCCTATTCTTCCCCAAATCGTAAGATCGTCTCCCTCCTCCTCCTCCCTCAGTCAAGGGGGAGACTCTCTCTCCCCACAACCGCAGCAGTTGGCTGTTCATTCATAGACTAACTGCTCCAGCTCTCTGCCTTATTGCTATTCAGATTCATTTCCCCGTCCCATCAGGCACTAATCCAGCAAAAGATGTCGGCTGGTTAGCAGAGTCATCTGGGAAAAGTTGGGAGACCCTTAACAGGCTTCCCCTTCCCATTGCCAGCCCCCTGCTACTAATTCAGATAGTCCCCAAAGCGCTGGGGGTTTATTTCAGTTTACTTTCTCTTTGTCTGTTTTCTTGTTGTTTTTTTTTTTTTTTCTCCTGGACCCAGCTGCATCTCTGCAAATTCGATCTCCAAAATGGAAGCTTGGCTGAGCTGGAAGCTGTCAGCACCAATGGTTAGTAGCTGGCTGCAACCACTTGCCAGGCAAGGGGGAAGATGAGTCCCTAGGCATCAAGGCAGCATGAAAAGTGACTACATCTAAATACTTCAGCACATGATTTCTTTCCCATTACTTTGATTCAAATCTCCCTTAATCCTCAGCTGCGTTAATGCAGTTAGTAGGTTATGAGTGCCGCATGTGGATGCCACTGGATTAGATTCCTTCACACAATTGGTTGGTAAATAATTTAGTACCAGTTTTGCGTGGAACGGGACCTGAAAATAGCCAGGCTGCTTATAGCTTTTGCTTTCTCTCTTCCTGCGTTTTTCCCCCTCACAAGCACCAGGGGGTTGTTTGTGCAAGCACAGCCTGGCAGAGACTGCCATTTTATATGTCACAGCTTCCTCCTGTCCCTGCTTATCAGAATCTCTCTTAATTTATTTTCTAGAAGAGAGGGGAGGGGAGGAGTGGGGTCAGGCCAGAGACCTGGAGCTACAGAAAAGAAAGCACCTGAACACTCCTGACTTGGAATCTGCAGACAGTGAGAATTTGCCCCGAATTCTGCCACAAAACCCAGTTTTTCCTTTACATCTGGCTCTTTCGAAATAGTGGTGTATTTGTTTGTTTGAGATTCCTGCACTTCTTAAACTCAGTCTAAGATAGACATGGCAAAGGCAGACAGAAAATGGTAATAACAAGGAAGGAATTTCCAAGTTTGGGTAAAAGGCCTGGATGAGCAAGGAAACAAGAATTCCATTTCAGGCCAGGACTATCTGGGATGGACCAAATTCCAAGTGCAGTGGTTTTTCTTTGAGAACAGCCATAATAGTATCCCTAATAATGTCCCTCATCCCCTTTAATTTCTTGACACAAAGCTTTCTCTTCTTACCCACTACTGACCATGGTGCACCACACTGTCTACTGTTTCTCTACCACTTCATAACAGACACCACCCTCCTCATCCATGCAGGGCTGAGTTTCACACCAGAGATGTGCTGTGGAGCAGACTATGAATCACTACATCTCATCATTGCTCCTGGTTCTGCTGAGGTTCCACTTCGTCTGAACCGTGGGGCATTTTCCCTCTCCTAACCCTATGAAATTGCTTATAAAGACAGAAGATGACCTCATAGGTGGTTTTGTGAGACTCACTTGACTGATATCGATGAAATATACAGATGAAAGATGTCCAGATTCTTGATTTTCTGGTGACTGTTAAATGTTGTTGGGACCTCTGTCAATCACTGAAGGCGACAAATATGGAGCCCCTTGTGTTATCTAAGTCTCTTAGTTTCCAAAACAGGGTGTTCATATACACACTGCACATTGAGGATGGTCTTTGGCCTATCTTCAATCCCAGGGGATTGTTTAGGAGAATACTAGGTAGTGTAGACAAAAATACACCCCATGGGCCACTGTAAGAGTATAAGAATATGAATTACCGAGCATCAGTGGCAGGGGCAATTTCTGGTCACTATTTAATATACTGCAATAGACCAGGACCACTTTGATCCCGAGTCAGGTATTCAGGGTGCCAGACCAATGCATTTATGTTTGCACAGCCCTCAACTTGACCTGATACATCCCACAGGAGCCAGCTAGGGGCCATACTCCCCTCCTCAGACACAATCTGTCCTAGCACATTGCATTTCAGTTGGTCTGCCAGCCGGTCTGCCTGCCCAGCTGCAAATAAACCTGACTGTTAACCAGACCCCAGGACCAGGCTGTCCATCCTTACACTGATGTTTTTTGGAGTCTCTTTGAACTTCATAACTGCTTGCAAGCCCCACATCCCCACCACAGCCCCTGCACGTGGCTTTCCAAATGCCTATTATAGGAATCTGCATGGGCATATGAAGTTAACAGGGCTTTGTCTGAGAGGTGTCATTTATTAATATCAGGATTTAATTATACAGCACAGCTGCAGAAAAATGAAAGCTGCTTATGCCCTGCACCGCCCCAATGCCACATCATTGTGTGTCAGGGCTTTCACTTGCTTTTATCTGCTTTGCCCCCCTGATTTGCCCCTTTCCTGCTTGCAATTTCTTTCACCCAAGCAGTCTGAGGTGTTTTGCAGACACACTGCAGGAGAGGTCCCCACACTCAGTGAGGTGCAGTAACCATTTCATAGAAGGAAACATTGAGGTACGAAGAAATTAAAGTCAGAAAGTTCATCCTGAGGTGCTTAAACGCGGCAACCTTCTTCAGCATTTAGAGACCAGAGGAGTGACCTGCTTGTTGGAGGTGGTACCGCTGAGTGTTTGCAGATCCCGTTGGCTCCTGCGTGAGCAATGGTTGCTTAGCAACTTTGAGACGAAGGCCAACTATTTTGATGTCTGAATAAGGATTCAGGCATTTAATTTCAGGGACCCACATTTGAAAACACTGGCGTAGGAGGGTAAACGAAGGTTGCATGCAGAGATGGTGACTGAGCAGTAGGGGAAGAACCAAGCTCGATCCTCAACGCCCATTCGAACCAGGAGCACCCACTCACTCCCTCTCTAGAGATGTTTTGGACCTTTGGTGTTAGGAATCACCCTTTCTGTCCTGGCATGGCTAAAGCTGGCTCCTGGGAACAAGGTATTTGTGGAAACGGGTCAGGTGCTTTCAAAAGTGGGTGTTTGAAATGGCTGCCCACCCCAAGTGCCTGCAGCCAAAGCTGATTTCTCCACCAATGCCTTTGGTGGCATGGGCAGCAGAGGGGCCCATGGGCTGGTGGTGGGGCACTGAGCTGCTCATTAGGAGTCTCCAGCTTGACTCCCAGACCCTTCTTGAGGGTCCTACTTTCACCCAGTCTGCAAAATGGGGATAGCGATGCTTCAACCGCCTTTACCAAGAGCTTTGAGAGGCTTGTTTCCCTCCTACAAATGCTACGCGAGATCTAAGTAGCACTGTTATTTCTAGTGTGTTATCCTGATAGCGTGAGAGGCATAAACAAGATCCGCATTTGCTGATGATGACTCACTGTGAGCCTTTGAGGGTTGTGTGGAAGGGCTTGCTCTGATGTTTTTGCTGCTCTGAGATAGATTATCGATTCTCTTTATCTGGTGTTCGTCTTACAAACCCAAGGTGATGAGCATCCTGTTAGTTTCAAGAGCACTGGTGCTATTTTTCTACTGCTTCAAGGGACACAGAATATGATCCAAGTACCCTCAAATGAGAAAAAAACCAGGTCAACCTGGTTCATATCAATTAAACTGCCAACTCCGGGGAAGGCTAAAAAGTAAGATTGGATAACAAAAACAGACCTTTTCCAGTGAGAGTGTCAGGAATTTTCCACTAAATTGTATTTCGCTTGGCTTGGAAAGCTTCTTTTGTTGCTAAGTTTATTAGGAAATGCCAGATGATTGAAAACAGTGTCTTTCACCTGGAAGAAAAAAAAAAATCCAGAGTGAAATCTCAGAAAATTGTCAAAATGTTGTATTTTGACATTGCTGCCAAGAAAAAAATTATGGTCTTTCCAGTTATAAAAGAATTTGTTGTTTTAGAAATGTAAGCTTATTCCCAGGTAATTAATGTAAGAAAATGTTTAGAATCTAACAGATCTATATATACAGCTATCAAGATACAAAAATAAGGATTTGGCTTTATCACAATAGGGATTTCACCATTCTTCTCAGTCCGTAGCAGAAAAAGGTCTCTCCAGCAGCAGCTGCAACATCAACATTCCTTTCTTTGTAGCAAACCCTCCAGCCAAAAAATGCTAGACACAAAATTTACCACACCTCTTTACAAAAAGCCTGGCTCAGCTCTCCCCCTCACCCCACCTTCTGCTTGTCTTGAAAGCCGTAAATATGAAGAGGCCAGCTGAAGTTAACTGCAAAATACCCACTTGCAAACAGGTGTAACAAAAGAGTGAGTCTGAAATGAGTGCTCTGCAGAAAGGAGAGGGAGAGAGGAGGTGGGGTGGGGGCGGGAAGGGGGGAAAGGGAAAAAAAAACCCACATGATTGAAGGCCTTATAAATGTAAATGGTTGGGCAGAAAGGGTTTAGCAGCCCTGGGGAGAAGATTGCACTTGGTGTTCCAAGGCCCTTATTTTCAAAATCGCAGCGCTGGAGCCCTTTCGAAGCTGGTCCCTGTGTTTGCTTTTTCAATCAGTGAATATCAGGTTGTCTCTTTTTTTTTTTTTTTTTAATCTCTGCACTCGGATATGCCAGGCTTAAATGAAACCTCAGAGAGAGAGAGAGAATGTGAGCTGTGCTCCGGACCTTTGAAAGAGCTCATCCCTGCTGCCTTTATCGCTACTTATTTATGAATCTCCCCCTCCCGACCCCTTTTCTTCACAAAGTCCTGTCTCTTGTCTTCCCACAGCAAATCCCATCTTCCCTTTTGGATGCTTTTTATTTATTTTTTTTCCTCTACATTTATCTATATATTTTACACCCAGTAAGTCAATCAGTTTCAAATTATTGGTCCCTGAGACAGATGTTTGGTGAGTCATTTAGCTGTGCGAAGTTCTTCAGACAGTTTGCTCTTCCACCTCCTGTTCATTTAAAGCATCTTTTGAGGCTGATTTTTCCTTTTCAAAACGTCTTTAACTGCCGAACGTTTGTTCCCACCGGGCAGTCTAATGATGTTGGACACAATATGTGTGAACATCTCTTTAGAGGCCATCTCCCCTAGGCTACATTCTTGCCTATAAAATCATTGTTTATTTAGTCCTTAGGCCTAGGAACCATCTGCAGTCCCCATGGCTCCTGTTGTTTTTAAAGTCCTATTAAGTTTCTGCACTTCTCCTCAGAGCATTATTTTATTTCTAAACAACCACAGACAACTTCCTGTCAACACGGCTTCTGCAAGGCAAATTAGAGATGACAGTTTCATTCTTCTGACTATGGCGAGCTCTCATTTGATGTTATTTAATGTGAAAAACAACTGTTATATAGAAAGTGATTTAAAAACAATGAGGAGGAAAATAATAATAATAATAATAATTTTAAAAGAGAAGGTGGGAGAAGGTGGCCCAGAGACTCTGGGTTAAGGTGCTCAGACAGCATTTGCCAGTCAGGAAAACATAAGGGATTGGAAGGCTCTATATAATGGTTATAATAAAAGAGAATCAATGAGTGTTGACTTGATGTCATTTCCAATCTTTCTTTTCCTGACAGGAACTGAAAACATTTTTGTTTGTTTGGTAGGGTTTATTTTTGCTTTCCCTCCTCGCTACCTTTCCCCACCTCCCATCCCCCCCTTTGCTGAGTAAGCACTCAGAGCCGGGGAGAGTGGCTGAGCCCTGTCCACCGAGGGAGAGCCCCTCCTGCTCAGCCGCTCTTGGCCTCAGCACCCAGGAGCTATGAGCTGACATCGGGGACACCAAAATCAACCCTCGGTTGACCAGAATCTCAGAAGCGGGATGTTCTCAGCATTAAGAGGCACTTCCCCCTTGCAAAGCACTCTGTGTAGGACTTTGTCCTTGTGTCTCAGTAGAGGCGCCTCACTTAAACAGCTCTGGGTAGAAAAAAGTGAAGTCACTGTGCTAATGTTAGTGCCAGGAGAGGCATATCTGAGCAGCTACCTCTGCTCTAGCCCCAGACTTCGTCTTGCTCAGCAGGCAAGTGAACTAGCGTAACTCATGCCCACACATCTAGAAATACTCTTCTCCCTAAAACCAGATGGCATCATCCATTCCTCCTGCTGGGAAAGGTTCCTGGCTTGTGGTACCCCCCAAACTGTGCCCCGGTATTGGCTGTGAGAATGATAGCTGGCCACTAGCACCATGCCAGTCTCTACACTAGTAGCAAAACAACAGGGACAACCAGAGCATAACACCTGAGCCCAAGCTCCCTCCTTGGACAATGAAACAAGCATGGTGTTTTGACCTTCCCCAGCTTCTGGAACTACCCCTAGGAACAATAAGCTGCTGGCTATGGCTTCATGCTGACTGCTGCTGATAAAAGTGTAATCAGGGAGAAAGTGAAAAATCAGTAAGAAAAAGAGGCAACCTGTGTGACCTCTGTGAACCAGCCAACATCTTACTGTATCAGTTTTGCCACCTGCACATCAACTGTGATAGTTGGGTAGGGAGGTTGCATTCAGTTGCATTCACAAGGCTCTTCAAGATACGCAGGTTGAAGACTGTAAATGGAAGTGGTTTGAAGGGGCTGATGTGTTTTGGGAGGAAACCACACTATAGTAATGCTGTAGCTCTGCAGTCAAGCGCTCAGACTTCAGGAAAGGAGGTTAAGGTTCTTTCTGTAATCTTAACTCTGCCTTCTTCTGAATGTGCATCACAAGGCTGTCAACCAAACTCTCACTTGGTGGAAGTCTGTGTAACTCCATTGAAATTTAAAAAAGTGTGAAATTATATTGCATTATATTAGCAAAGAAACAGCACATTACACTACCAAGAAAAGAGGCTGACATCAATGGAGCTATGCTGATTGATACTAGATGAATAGCTGCCTTTTGCAGCAATCACACGTTGGTTTTTGAGACAGTACGATATCGCTTCAGGTGAGTGTTTCTGCAACCTTAACGGTAACATTGCCATATTTCCACAACCTGTTTGCCTCCTTGAATGCTCACACTGTTTTTGCTCTGTCAGAGCAGTCCACGCTATCCTTATCAACTTAGATGGTTTATCTACTCCCTATGGCTTGTATTCTAATCACCTGGGCTCCTACCATCCAGCCTGAATTTGCTTTTGAAACAGCAGGGTAGCCTTACTGAGATACAATTCAGGGGGATATGGCAATTCCATTACTATGAAGCTCATTTAGCTGCACACTTGGGTGGTCTATACACTCCAGTAAATTTTCACTGTTTATGCTGTGGCTGTGAATAATCTCTTGAGTGCTGTTCTGTTACAGATAGGTTTTCATCCCATCCTCAGCACCAGCGTAGTAGAGTGCCTTCTAGTCATGCATTAAGCAATATGACCAGTTTCTCTCCAGTGCAGCCTCTGCTGTCATTTTCTTCTCAGGGGGGCAAATTTAGGTACATGATCACTTTGGTTTTTTTGGTTTTGTTTTTGAAGTCTGTCTCAATATTTACACTTGAGATGTGCAGTAGAGAAGGCAAGCCAAGGAAGTGTCCCTACTTCTACAACTGAAAGATGGCTGCAGTCTGTGATGAACCTTTGACTGTGCTGCAAGCCTTTGGTGTTTCAGAGCTGACACTGCCATTCAGAGCCTCTTACTCCAGCAGGAAGTTGTTCGTATGGCTCCAGGTGAATAAGCAGGATATTGAGAGAAGCCAAATGCATACAGGCTAAGGTGTGCAATAATGGGGCTCTTCTCCAGTGCTCCTTAGAAGAGTTGGGGACTTCTGGCCCAAGGGGACAAGCTCAGAAAAAATTGGTCATTCCACAGGAAGAGGCAGTGCAGTGGAGGGGATCTGCAGAACTAACTCTCTGTCTCCACTCCTTGTTCCTCCATCCCAAAGGTGCAGGAACCCTTCACAGATACAGAGTGGGCTTGGTAACACTGGTTTCACTCCCTGAGGTATGCTCACATTCAGTCCTTCTCTCTGCAACAGCCTCCTCAAATGACCCTGGCAAGCCTCTTAGGGTGGGGTTCATCTGGTTTAATTTAGGTATCGTGAAAGTCTATTTGTGACTGAGCTAGTCACCTATAGCTCGCTTTAGAGCCAGCAGAGAGGAAAAGGTAATTCCAGATGGCCCATTCATCTCCTCCTAAAAAACAAGACAGGGCAATTGACTTCTGGAGGAGCCTGTCTCACTTCACAGCTGTGACTTGGTGAAGAAGGGCTGAATCTCAGCCATGGCCCCTCTTGTGGGACCTACAACATGGAGAGCAGATCACAGAGTCCTACCTCACACAGGGTTAAGGAGGATAAATCCTTTAGAGAGAGAAGGGATGTTTTCCCACCCTGGGAAGGAGCTGTGGAGGGGATGAATTAGTGTATCAGTATCCAAGAGAGATGGGATATGTTGTGAGGATGGGGTGGGAATGCTGTGACAAGTAGTCATGTAGATCTGTTCCACTGCACAGCCAAACGATGGATGCATCCTCAAACAAGCTTCTCCAGAGATCAGTGATGTCTCCATACATGATATCTAGTTGTTCCCTTCATATAGGGGAGAAGAGAGGGGAAAAGAAGGGGAGAAATGGGGAGGGCAGGAGATTAATTTGAGCCATTGCAATTGAACCCAGACAGTATTTGGATGTGACCGCAATTAAAACGGAAGGTCTTTTAGAGGTAGGAAAGAAATCCTGGCTCATAGAGTCCGTGGAGAATGCAGTATTCAGTAACCACCGAGGCAGGCATACATTATAAATACATCTGTAACTACTGGGATAGGTGTGAAAATGTAATTAACTGGAAACCTACTGAGTTTAAATGGACTTTTAGTTGTTTCAGGTTTTTTTTCTTCTTCTTTAGCCCTCCCCCCTCCCATTCTTAAGTTAAGTTTAGACTTGTGGGTCCTCTAACTCCCACTGGCACAGTGTAATTTAGCAAAGGTTGTTCCAGCCGAATTTGAAATTAATAATTTCAAATAGGCAAATCAATGATATTTAAAAGCTCCCTCCTGTGTGTTTGCACAATCTGCACAGATATAAAAGCTAATCACTTCTTGCTGGGGAAGAACATTTGTTACCGTTTTTAAGTAGAGCTTGGCAGTTTGGGGGGATCAAACACCATGTTTCTTTCCAAAGTGTGCGTGTGCCTCTGTAATTTAATATTTCTCATTAACTTAGTGCTGGGGAAAGGTGTCAGTGCCAACAGGGAGGAGCCAGCCAGCCCCCTGAGAGACCATCCATTTTCTATCACCATGAGATTTGCAAATAGAAGGAAGGGGACATAGAAGGGGTGATGCAGGATCAGAAACAGACAGTTAAAAATAAGGTTTCTGAGGGTATTGATTGGTTGGACAGTGAAGGGCTAGGTTTGGCTCGCCCAGCAGCCATCCAGGAGGATGCCAAAACACAGACTTACTTCAAATACCCCTGCAAATGCCATGTTAGAACAGCTCTAGCAGTCCTTGTTGTCCTTTGTCATGATTATAGCACTTTCAAACATCGCATACCTCATGGAAAAGCATCAGAAAAATTGTGGACTCTACATTTTTCATAAAAGTGTTTCTTTCTAACACCATTAATTTATTCTTAGCTTCCACCTGGAACTAAGATATTGTAAAACCACTGTCCACATTTGTTCTGTTTAATATAATTTTGAATGGTGTTACTATCTGCAAATACTACCTTCTTTCTAAGTCCTTGAAGAACTTCAGCAGCAGTAATTTCTTGCAGCAAGAAGTTCCATAGGTCAACTCTCCAGGAAGCAAAATATATTCTATTTCTATGCCAACTCCAATGTATAATTTATTTTCTGGATTAGTATTTTGCCCGTGCTTCTACATGAAAAGATCCCATTCAGCCCAGTGCTGTCTCATACGGAGAAGAAAAGCCAGCTGGCTGTGCTGAAATACTCTTTCAAAAAGTTCCAAGAAGGAGGAAGACTCTCACATTTGTATTCTCCTTGCAACATCTCTTAATAATTTAATTCCCATTAGAAGTGCCTGTGTTGTAGGGGGGGAAAGATTTATAGAGAGATTTCACTCCAGGTTGGGTTTTTGTCTTTCTGTGTTTTCTTGGCATTTATCATGCATGTTTTAATTTGGATCTGAGTCTTGCTACCATCTGGTCATTATTGCAAAGAAATATTCATTTTCTCTGAGTGACATGGGCTTCATTCATCATGGAACTAGTTGATTGCCCCTCAGTTTTTTTTCCCATTACTTGGAATGAAGTCTGACGATACTTAGCACCAGACATAGCAGTAGTCAATAAAGTTTGCAAAGTTAGTGGCAGCTGGTAACTGGGCACAGGAGAAATTAAGAAACAACTTTTTAGGCCCTGATCCTTCCACTCTTTTCCACGTCACGCATGGGAAGTGCAGCGTCAGAGGCCAAGGCAGCATTGCAACGGCTGCGAAGTGAGCTAACAACTCCATTCCCCTTCTACTATCCGACTGTAAAGTGCTGTCACCGTCAGAGTGAAACTTGGAGGTTTTTGCTCTCAACTAAACACAGGGAAGACAAAAGGGAGACAATTACCCCCAGAGGAATGTTGCGACAGCTACGCAATGTTTCTCCCACAAAGGGAACAGACCTCCAAGCAAGACAGCCTCAGAAGCAGTGGGAATCCTTCATGACGAGGTCTTGAAAGCCATATTTCAAGCTTTGGGGGGCAAATTAGACACAATCGTTTTTAGCCTCCTACCACGCAAGAGCCTTTCCTGGACGCATGTCATTATGGACAATGCGCACAGGGCAGTGGGGAGCAAAGGGACTCTTAACTAGTCTTAGGATTATTCAGCGTGTGCAGTGACCCACAACTGCATCTGCACACCCTTTGCAAATAAATTGCTTGTGACTATTCTTTCCGTTCCCTGGTATTTCCCATGTTGTGTTGTGTAGTCCCCTGGACTAATCCATCTTTGGTTCCCTTTGTTTGCAAACAATCCTTTGTAACGCTTACTGCAAAGGGGGAGGCTGCGTGTGTGAGTGGTGGTGGGGTGGTCAAGAAGCTGTCCTTCAGTCTCTGCATGCTGTGAAATCTGGGTGTCAGTCAGAGGCTTGGACTAGACAGTCTGAAGGACTGACACCTCTGAGCATTATCATTTATGTACCTCTCCAAATGAGGTATCGCTAAAAAAGGCTGGCCAGGGGCAGATGGCAACTTGGGATCAGTCAGGAGCAGAGACAGATGGCAATGTGTGACTGGTTGGAAGAAAAGTTATTGCATGAGATTAGCTGGAAATGGATGGGAATTGTAAAATGGGACTGGTTGGGAATATAAGTCTGTACAGTCATTTGTAAAGTACTGAATATTAGACCACCATCCTAGCTCCCTTGGCAGTCTTGGACCTACCTACCTTTCCAAGCAGTGCAGAACTACACAGATCTATAGAAAGCAAAGTGACCTCCCAGGGATAAGATCTGGCCAACATGCTCTCACTACGACCTCTGGATTTGGTCCTAGAGGTTGGCTTCTTTTTTGGAGAGAACAGGACCACTGGTAGCAAGCATTGCAGTTTATTGTTCATCAACAGTTGTCACTGTGCCCAAGGAAATATGTTTAACAGTTTTTGGACACACAGCACATTCTGTTGCACCATGACTAGGACGGTTTCAAATGGAGCGGCCAACAACTGGAGAAGATGATAGAACAGCTTGCTTCAATTTGGAGCATCTGTGCCAGTGAGATTTTGGGGTTATGAATACCTAGTCTTCCTCCAGCCTAGCAAGGCAGAGAGAGAGAGAGAGAAAGAGAGAACATCTGTGAATTTGCTGGAGGGTAAAACTAAGCCTCATATTGGGTAGAGCAGCCTCGAAACATTGAAATGACTAGAGAAATTTGTTCTGGATCAAAATTAATTTCTACTCTTCCTAATAGGTGGCTTGTTTGGAGGCTTTGCTCCTGCTCAAGGTGATTTGAAGTTGGTCAGGTCCCATTTCTCCTAGTGAAATCAGTCGTGATATATTTTAACACAAGCGGAGACTAAACAGAGTATTTATTTATTTATTTATTTATTTGACGTCAAAGAAGAAGAGCAACAGAATCATCCAGTGGTAAGGGTGGATGGGTAGGAGAGAGCCAGGGGCGAGAGAGGCAATAAAAATAGAAGGCAGTCCAGATGTTTACTGCACACTAAAATACTGCCTTTCCTCTCTTCTGATAGCACCGAATGTTATTTTGTTTCTTTGGAATTCATTTTCTGAAAGTGTCTGCATGAGGAACATCTGCTCCCTCAAATCCAGACCTACAATTTGAATAAATTATCAATATCTGGCAGCAGCCCGTTATTAATGGCTAGAGTTTTATAAGATTCTCCAGTATAATAATAGCGAAGCTAGCGGCTGGCATTCCTCCCAGAGAGACTCGTATTTGTCCCATTTTATTCTGTTCTGTTTTCTTTTCTTTTCTGTTTTCCTCTCTGAATCTGAGCGTCATCAGTTGATTTTTACCATGGCTCTTGGCTCAAAAAAAAAAAAAAAAGAGAAAAGCCATTAGTATCCTATAAATCAAAAGGAAAAATTACATCCTCAAACATAAAAGACTCCCCTGAGTGTTTTGCTATTATTACCTCTACAAGGTTGCACATGTGGCTTCAGAAACATCTTCTTCCATCAGGAATCATCAGGTAGTAAGATTTCTCACTTCCATGCAAGAGACAAGTTTTATTAACTTCCTCTTCAGCATATACCCTGGTAATTAATGATGCAGTGCACCTTTGAGGGGTCCTAATGTAGGCCGTTTATCAAAAACTGCAACTGTGTAGAAAGAGGACTAGGTTCTTTCAATATGATAAATCCAAGCGTGCGCTGGGATGTTCTACATCTCTCTTTTAAGTACAGCCGCTCCCTTTAATTGCAGGGTTTGACTTTCATTGCAAGTTCTGACAAATCACCTTCCGGCAGAGAGTCCCTCCCATGCACGTGCGAATGGCCATGCACCAAGAAAAAAGCTAATCATTTCCCACATTCGGCAGAGCATGTGCCTAAACCCACGGGAAGATTGTGCAGCCGAATCTTTGGTGCTATGCTAGGGAGCCTGTGACAAAAGTAATTTCTTTCTGAGCTTTCTACATCAATGGGGAAGAAGCAGAAAGCAGCAGGGTTCCTACATGGGCTTTTTGCCCTGTGTTGTCCCCTCAAACTAGCTTCTACTGTTTTGCTCTGTTTATTCCCCAGAGCTTGGCACTGGGAGATGCCTGGTATGATCTCTAGTGCAGGGTCAGGACCTGTGCCACTGAAGTCATCATTGCATTTCTGGGCTTTTGGCAGGATTAAAACAGTTCTCCCAAGCTGTTTGCAGAGGGTGGAGGTATCTGTATTTGGCCCATAGATATGACCAGACCATTGAAAAAAGGTCAGAAAAGCAGACTTCAAGGTGCTTTGAATTGGATCCTGATGCAAAAGTTCTGTCATCCCATAGGGAAAAAATATACAGAAGACAATAATATAATCGTGTCAGCAAATATAGTTGCTGAGCAAGGATCCTCCAGCCAAGTCCACAGGGTGCCCTTTACTGCTGCTGTGATTTGCTTAGAAATGCTGGTGCCGATCTAAACATGACGAAAGGCAGATTTCACAGGAGATTTCCTCGCATGCAGGTTCTGCCAACAGACCTGGACCAAGCAGCACCCTGTGTCCACTGGCTCCCACTGAAGGCAGAGGGTGGCTCTGAATGGATACATAGGCCCTACAGATGTGGAGACACTGATGAGACTGGTGACCTATGCCCAGTGCCCTCCAAGTAGCCAGATGGCCAGGGAGTCACCAGGACACAGGGACAACCCTGGAGAGGGGAGTCACTAGAACAGGCTCTGCACAGCATCCCTCTCCGCATGGGTGTGCAGAGCTTTGGAGTGAGTATTGGGGAAATGCATGCCAACATTTTCAAAGTAAATACTCCTTTAGCACCTATCCATGCACAATGTCCCAAGACAGCCCTGTCCTTAGGACAGGTCAGCTGTTTTTCAGCCAAAAGTGGTCCCTGGATAGCCTGATTGTTCTATGAACAGTGTCAGTCCTGAATGCATGAGCTCCCGTGTTGCCTCAGTGAAAAGCTCCATCTCATGCAGGGATGGTGAAGATGAATTAGTTAATTATGTAAAGTGCTTTGGAGATGAAAAGTGACATCTGAGTGCCAAGTATTACTATTAATAACAAAACATATACCACCTACCAGGTATTATTTCTTCTTTTTTCCCTAAATAATATAGTTTTGCAGTTCTCATAACACCAGCACAAGTCAGTAGGAAAGCATAAGTCTTCCAGCAAAGAAGAAGTATTTCATATAAGCAATCCAAAATTTCAGAGGAGCTCATTTTCTCCGTGTCTGCCTGTATTTTACCACCTCTATACCCCCGTGTCCCAGTACCAATACCAAATCATAACAGATTGCAAGTCTTGCATAAAAATCTTCCCTTCCTTCTTCTGGTCTTTTGTGTAGACACCTGAAGCATCTCTGTTCAAAGTCAAAAAAGACATCTCTGTAAGGTTAACAATATGCTTGATTCTTCTTCAGCAAATCACTTATGCACGTACTTAAATTAAAGCACATGCTTTAGGCTTGAGAAAGCTGGGTGCCAAATTCTCAATGGAGCCCTAGTTTTACTGAAAGCCAGCGAAAACAGGAAGGAGAGGGAGAGGAGAAATTTCCTCCGAAAATTCAAGCTCACACGAAATGCC
The DNA here is from genome assembly GCF_018139145.2 of Gymnogyps californianus. Taxonomy (NCBI): domain Eukaryota; kingdom Metazoa; phylum Chordata; class Aves; order Accipitriformes; family Cathartidae; genus Gymnogyps; species Gymnogyps californianus. The sequence goes on along the minus strand of NC_059500.1, from coordinate 75,929,332 downwards.
GGATTGTGGCATATGAAATGAGAGATAAAGACTGCAAAATAGGAATTTTTGTACTGTACCAAGCAGGGTATAAACTACATTTCAGACCTGTGTTGATATTTAAAGCTATTTGGTAAGTTCTTGCTGGGTCACTTCAAAGCTGGACCTCAGTGGCAAAAGCAGCTGGTCCTTACTGATTTTGGTCTGTTATAATATTTAAACAGAAATACTCCAAAAGTGTTTTGCGAGACAACAGATAAGTTACAAACTCTGCTGTAGCAATGTATCTTATTAAAAAAGGATGGAGATAATCCAGTCATGTATGACAATCAAGGCCAATATTAATTAAACAACTCCAAACAATACAGTGTATTTCTGCAAGGGGGCAGGAGTTTACTCTGTACACACCATACAGCAAGCCAAACTTAATGTATTTCGAGAATGAAACAATTTGTTGAATACACATCTTTGTCCTCTTCTCTTCCCCACCCCCCCTTTTCCTCTCTCTCCTTGCACAAAATTTGAAGGCATTCATGTAAAATGGCTCTTAGGAATATCACACACAGTTTTATTTATGGTAAATTTATTATAATAAGGATGTTCTCTGTCATTGTCTGAGAGATTTATTTATTGAATCACACTTTTGAAACTGCTGATATTGATTGTTTCAAGAGGTTGCCTTAAAGGAATAGGGCGAGAAAAACAAAAAAGCCTCACAAATGAAAAGAAATAGCCATGTTGCTATCAATTATTTCATAATGAGATATGAGGGGAGAATTTTAAACATTATCTCTAGCATTATAGTTGAACAAACAATATATTTACTGGAAATTATACTCCGATGATGAATGGCTTGTTTTAAAATAGAGGCTTCTCTAATGGGGGCCTTTCTGAGCAGCAGTGACACACAGTCCAACTCACAATTATTATTGCATTTTAATCGAAACTGAGTTCTGTATTTCTGCCAGAGAGTGAGAAGAGTGAATCCCATTTGCAAATATCTCTACCCTGATGATCCCCAAACAATAACAAATTCTGAGCTGCCCAAAAATATTCTGGTGATAATGCCATTTGCTAGTAATTCATCCTTTTACTCCTGCTAAAACCCCTCTTTTACTTGTTTTCTTGGTGTCCAGGTAAATTTTCAATTGCAAGGACTCAATAAAAAGGAGTGTAACACTAGCTTTTCCCACCACCACCAAACGAGTGCACCCTCCCCACACACACACATCGTCTTATGTAGAATAGGGAATTGGATATTAGTCACTGCAGTTTCTAGCTATGACAGACAGTAATTTACCATTTTATTGTGATTCAGTGCCTTGGACAGAGGCACACATTGCCTGTCATGCTGTGTTCATCACCGACTGTAGAGACAAGCGTTGCTTGTCAAGTAGTAGAGCCCTTATAATGAGGACACCTAGGTGTAACATAAAAGATTCACAGGCAAAAGGACTTCTTATGGAGGGCTTAAAACCTCTAAAGCAGTGTGAGCTAGTTAGATAATACACAAACTTTAGAAGTGATACGGACAGATATTTCCCCCTTACATGTATTAGGCATACCAAAAATGTTATCAACAGAACAATATGTAAACCTTTGTGCAAAGTAGGCAAAGCAATTTATTGCACCGCCCCGTAGAAGGGGGTGGGGGGGATGATGGGGCTGGGGGAGTGGATGGCACGCACAACAAAACCCCACAACCTAAAACAGGTGTGTGCAAGGGAAAGCAAAAACCTTCTATCTTTCAGCGAAGCTGTTGGATGGTCACTAATGAGATTTCCGATGATTTTCGTTTGTCTTCATTTCCAGCGAGCTTGACACTGCATGGCATTTTTTTCATAAAGCGAAAGGTAAGGTGGGCCAGCAGGTTACAGCACGCGCATCACGCCGTAAGCAGCTGTCAGAGGGCAGAAAACTGACACTTGAGATTGGATTAAACCTCCATTAAACCTAAATGGAACTAATGGACTGCATCCTCAGCTGGGATAAATGGACACAAAACCAGTGTTTTCAGTGAGGCGCTCTCCTTTCACCTCCATCGGGGATCTGCCCAACCCATCCTTTGGCAGTGTGATCGCCTGCCTGTTGTTGCTCACGTGCCTCCCAGGGTTGGAGCTGGTCCTCCGAAGTTGCATCCATTTGGGGTGTCAGCATCCTCTTGGTCAGTTAAGAAAGAGTCTGGACAAAACATGAGAGAAGGTTTGCCGAGCATGCAGGCAATGCCTCGGCTCGTCTGCCAGGTGCTGTTCAGGCCCAGTGCTTTGCTCGAGGATGCAGGCAGCTCTGCCAATAGGAAGGAGCCGAGACCCCGCAAGGGACATAAGAAGTTGAGCGTAAAGCCAGAGCTACGCTTGGCTTCAGACACTCAGCACCGGTGGGTACTCAAAGCAACCTCTGAGGTGCAGCATGTGCCTCACAGGCTGGGGGCCTCTGTGGGTAACAGTTCCCTCTCGCTTTTTATCCCTCTCCCTCCCACCCCAGCCTAAGTGGGCTTTGTTAGTGTGAGATTGCAAAGCGTCCTTTGAGTGTATACTTTCAAGGGTGAGCAGGGTCCTATGTGCATAAGTGTTCCCTGTGTGCAGATCGTACAATTGCCTGTGTGGAGAAGACAGAGTGAGAGGTCCATGAACCATCTTTTCCAGCTGGGATTTCCCTAGGATAGCCCACAACTGGAAACCATGTGAATAAACCCATGCCAGCGTTTCACTGGCCAAAGGCACAGCACCCTTCCTCAGCAGTCCTTCACCTGGATGCCCCAAAGCAGGGCAGGAACACACTGCAGCAGTGGAGAGCTCCTGTGCGAGATGGGAGTTTCCTCCCCTCTCCTCCAGGTCCTCTGCCCTCCCTTTCCTGGAGGCAGGGAGATGGAAGGAATGAAGCTGGCTGCAAATGATGCTGGATGGAAGTTGTACCACACGCTTTTATACTTTCTTATTTGCACAGTAATGTGGGCATACACAAGTTCATCTGTGCATTGTAATATGCACATTTTCAGTCTTAGATGCTGTGTTACAGAAATCTGCCTCCATACACAGTTCAGCATCTCATTTGCAGGCAAGGTTATGTGTTCCTTTAAGGATAGTTAGAAACACAACCAATTTTAGGTACTAATACAAATTTAGGAAAGTGTATGTTCTAATAAAGGTAGTTTAAATGTATTTAGGCTGAGGAGTACTTGAACTTATATATTGCCAGTATCAGATATACATTTGAATATTAGTGAAGCTAAACTGATTGATTGAATTACTTTAGGGAAGGGTGAGACACAAATGCAACATTTTAGTTAGTCTTATTACATTTTCATTTATCTTAAGGGAAACCGTAACTGCTTTAAGACTGGATATTAAAAATGCCCAGGTAAATTTTTGCAAGATTTTGTTTTATCACTATATGCATATGTTACATGCTGACATTCATTTGCTAATGCTCTTTCCCATCTTTTGTCCCACCTCTCCTAAAAAAGAAAACAATATATGAAATTGAAAAATGGTGCTCACTGAGGGGTTTAAAGACATTTGAAATTTGGAATATATTTTAAAGGTCAATTTCAGGAGTAATTATGTTATAATGGTGAAGCTTTTAGAGAATGCAAAACACAAGATTAATATGTTGCCAGATAGAAAGTGGCAGAAGACTCTATCTTTTGTGTGTGTGTGTGAGTGAGTGAGTATGTGTGTGCGTGTGTATGTTGCATGTGTTGAAGCTTATAGGCTCCAGCAATACATCAGAACAGCTTTCACGAATCCAAGGAACACTAATACACTTTGTACATGTATAAAACTTCCACTGATATAAAGGACATTTGCACTGAACAGAGGCTCGTACTTTTAGTCCCGGAAAGGAATTCCTTATTACAAATCTGCTGTTCCAGCTAATGGCAACAACAGTAGCATCAGCTGATCCACACTGGAACTGAGAGTCCAGTGTGCAACGTGCTGTACGGTCAGAGAATAAAACCCATAAACTACTCATACACATTTACTTAGTCAAGATAAAGTGAGCCTCTTCATGCATTTTGAGGGGAACTAGACATGCGATTAGATCAAATGAAATATTCTATTTTATAATGGGTATCTGTGTAAAAATAAAACATATTTCATTATTTTTTAATTCTTGGATGGGTGCTTTAAACACAGGATCATCTATGTAACTTTATATTTTGTCAGATGATTTATTGGCTCATTGTGCGCTCCTTGTTGCCTGATAACTTAATGTGCCTCAGTTTACTCAATCGAAAAAAGGAAACCACAAGTCATGACAATGTCAAACATCATATGAGTTTTGAGCTCTTCTGGAGTGAGTTGTGTAAGATGTTTCCTATCCTCTAATGGAAATCACTGCTTAAAGCATAGTGAGAACTCAAAGTAGCCAACAAACTTTTTTCTTACAAAAAACACACTGTTGGAGGCAATCCTACCACTCCATGAATGACATTATTCTGAAAACTCCGTCTAGGCTTTTCACTGCGGTCTGGTACAGATGGGCACTTTCATTCCATCAAGGTTTCTCAGTCCTCTGGCTTCTTTTTGGAAATCCAAGCCTGACAGCACATTTCTAAGATGGAAACAGCCACAGGGATGGATCAGAGCCTAAGCACAGAGGGGAGTATTAATACTGCCTAGCTGTAGCTATCTGAAGCAAATCCTGTGAAACCTGGAGGCTCCTGTGTGTCTATTCATTATATAGGGGTGGGATTCATCTCCTTTATTTCTAGCATTTAGAAGTCAGGGGAGGAAGTCTGAGCTGGTTTTCTTTTAGGGCCAGAAGAGAAAAATGAGCAGGCAAAGAGTGTGGATCACCCAGCCGGTCCTAGGCAGGTGTCCAGATTGTTGTTGCTGTCCTCTGACTACACAGGGAGGCTAAGTGACAAGCTCAGGGTCGGCATCTAACTCTTAGACACTTAATCCTTAGATGAATCTCATCTGTATGCTACTCATTCCAGATGCTCCCATTTACATTTAAGTTAGATGTCTGAACACTCCAAGATGGTAAGCTCCCATCTCCCCAGCAAAGGAGTGAATATGAAGGCAGAGCCCCCATAGCACAGGCTGTGATTATTCAGGAACATGCAAGGCACCTGGCTGCTGTAGCAAGGCAAAATAAAACAATAAACCAAAACATGATGTATGCTGAGAGAACTAGTCATTTCCCAAAGCACATCATAAATAGTATATTTATAACATTAATTAAATGTCTGCAACAAAAATTATTTATAATAGAGATGTGAGAACTCAATAGACTATTAGTGAAGTCAGCTTGTTTCATTACAGAAGGACTGGACAAAGACTTATTACACTGTATATGAAAGTCTTAAAGAGTTGCTGGCTTAGAAAAGTTTCTTTCCAAGATGTCTATGTAATACTAATGAATGTGCTATAGAGTATAGCTTATGAGAGAATACCTAGTTTGTCTTGACTCCTCTCTGACATATTTCCCATAGAAACAAGAAGAAAAATATTTACTTGTATCCTGATGGAATAATAACATACAAAGTTAAAAAGAGCTCCAGAAAACCTACATCTTAGTATCTTTTGGGGTTGGGTTTCTCAACAGACTGTAAAGCAAAGAGCAACTGCAGGTGTGAAGGCCAACAGGTTGCTGTCTTTAGGGGCAACAACGCCTACGTCTCTACCTGTAAATAAAACAGTCCAGGATGTTGGCATGGGCCCTGCCCTACAGTTTCCCACACTACTGAAATGTTAGCATATCTCTCGGCAGTTTTGGCCTGTGTCCAAACTGCTCACCAGTCCCTACATATGAGCATACGTCATGCCAAAGACCATTCCCAAAAGCAGCATGAATTAATTTCTACTAGGTTTGTCTCCTTCCACCCTGCTCTGTCCTCCACTGTGTTTCTAGCAGGCTTTGCGTGTTCACGGGTGCTGATACATCCTTATGCCACACCTCATGGCATTAGCACATCCCCTCATTTTCAGGCTTTGAAAACCCTACTCTGTTACATGGGGTTTCTCTCCCATTACTCTAAGCAAAGCCCACACAAAATAACAGATCTATTTACTGTGAGTGTGGTCAGACTATGTCAGTTGGCCTTGGTGCTAGAGAACAGTCCCTAACCCTGTTTTATTTATCCATGCAGACATACCCAGTGCCTCTGCTGCCTTTAGGTGGGAACGACTAGTTTCCAGCAGCTGAAAATCTGTATCTTAGAGCATGGGGAAGCTTTTCTAGTCCTTCTCCAACTGTGATCTTGAGCCTGGAGGCTCAAGAGCTGCTTGCCCAGAGCTGGTTAGATCATTCTTTTTTCATAGAGCAACTACTTACTCACAGGCCACTCAGCTGGACTAGCCCACAAATGACCAGGGAGAGAAAGAGGAGGTGATAAGAGCAATTATTATTACCTGTTGTTTTTGTGATTTGGATCCCATTTTATGAGGCTAAGAACACCCACCAGCCAGCCAAAATTAATAATATAGCAGGTCACTGCCAAACTCCATTGTTATTATGTTTAATTTTGACTTTGAGGTGACAGTGCCTACCCCTTGTTGCTTCTTTGTCTTCAAGGTCATGCATCATGAAGATTTTTTTTCACCCAATAGACTTAAGGGTAAATAAATCAGGAGAAATCAAGTCCCTCCATTCCCCACAGGTAAGGAATCTGCCCCCTGCAACTTCTCCTGGTCCTCTCAGTAGCTGTTGTCCATTTAATAAACATTGTAGCAAGGCAGTGTCTCTTTATCATCTCCCTTCAGATTCCAAGACTCTGTTGTGCATTAAAGGTTTGGAGCTACAGGGTGTGCCAAAAAGCTGGGTCATATGTTTTGCTATGATGTTCCTACTATTTCAGCTTTGTCTGTAAAGGGTAAATGGTAAATCATCTTCCTGAGAGTTAATGGAACATTTCTGCAGCAAGAGTAAAAAGTGGAAAAAGTTTCAAAAGAGTGGCTTATTATCTCAGTCAGCCGAAATTCGCCTTGCCCATCACTTGCCTAAGAGTCTTTGTTTTCCTTTCTTTATTCTTCAAGTTATATTTTTCCTTAATTTTCCTTCACTTTATAAGCTTTCCTGTAATTCTGTTGCTTCAGTTTCAGATTCACCCCCCTTTTCAGCTCTCCATTTAAAATTTTGAACTTACATTAAAACCAGGGTACCTGTCTAGCATCTTTTCTGTGTAGGTTTCTAAGCTCTTTGCAGACAGTAATTAACTGTACCTGGCAACAGTCCTCGAAGTTTAGGTTAGTGGAGGCACAGAGTGCCTGAATGGTCACATATTTAATCAGTGGCAGAGCTAGAAGGAAAGCCCGGGAGTCCTGACTCCTCATTCCTTGATTTGACCATCTGATGTTGTCTCACACAGAGCACAGGAAAATATGGATCAGGCTATCCCGCTCCCCATACCTCCTCATCTTACTGCAATTATTCATCCATATTTAATCTACTTGATCAATGCCAGATACCCCTCCAATCTTTTCTGGTCAATGCTCTGTGATACTCTGATTACTCTGTAATACTCTGTCTTCTGGTCCTACCCTTTCCCTTGAGATATGCACCTCTGCCTGCTGCAGCGTGGTGGAAAACAGGAGTGGGTTATTAATGATTATTAAAGGCTCACCTTCAGCTGCCCCAACCAGTGGGTCCAGCCAACTAACTCAATACTTTTCCTTTCCCCTATTTGAGGTTATCCATCAGGGACATCTTTGCCTGGGAGGTGGCTTGTTGAGCATTGCAGGGCTCCCTGCTTGTAGGGAGGTTTACTAGCACATCTGAGCTGATTTTCCCTCCAACACGTGCCCAAAGTTTACATCGTTCCTAAATCACTGCTAAGCACACTCCTTTCTCAGACATCCTGACAAGCTTAAATTTATCTCTGTCTTCAGGTAGGGACAATACTTTATGACAGGGAACATGTACATCCCTTCCCCATCTATCGCATGTACTTGTATGGCTCCTGATGTGTTGCTTTCTAGACTAAGCTCTTGTGCTCCCTTTTGTGTGCTTGGGATGGACTGGAGGCCAGACGGAGGCACGGGGAGATGGTGCTGCAGCAATGGGAAGAGCATAGGTCAGTGGGCTCAGGACACTTGCACATGTTCTTCACGTCTTCACAAAGACACATTTCAAATTACTTTGTCCACAGTTGCAAAGGAAGCTGTAGCAGAGCTCATGACTATTTCCCTGCTACTGCTTCACGAGGTATCTCCTTACCGGTGGAGCCAACCTTCACCTGCCCCTTGCAGGTATCTCGGTACCGCTGGGGGCAACCAACCCTCGCACATACTGGATCCGCTTGTCTCAGTTTCTGCACTGTTTCTAGTGTTCATCATCCCTCCTCATGCTGCCATCTCCCTGACTAATTAATAAGTGAATCATCTTCTCCTGTGGCCTGGAAATGCATTCAAACTGTCAGTGGGGCATTTATTTATTTATTTTGTTGTGGTTAAAGGCCTACTCTTCTAAACAATGAAAGGATAAATAAAATCAACTCAGACAAGGTTATTTCACATTCCTAATTTCCAACACCTTTTTTTTTGCTAAAGCCCCACGACACTTGTTCGTGTTCTCCCCCCTTCCCTCTCCCACCCGCTAACAAAAAACAAAATACATTTTCGAATCAAGATAAAGCCATCAAAGAACTAACTAAACATGATTAGAAAGGACCTCTCCTTAATGGGAAAAAAATCATGATTTAGACCTGGCTGCTTTCCAAATATCCCTGTGCAATCAACCAAAGAAACACATTTTAGAAAACAGAATTGTAAAAGTAACTTTGAAGAATCGGTTGCCATGGAAACAGATCTGTAAATACTTAACTGCAAACATTAAGTGACACAGTGATATTCCAGAGCCCAGGATGCCTTAAAAGGATGGCAAATTTCACCCAGCTCTTTAAATAATCAACTCAGCTGTGCTTTGATTTTTCTTCTTTTTTCCCCCCTTTCCTTTCTTTTTTTCACATTATTCAGTGCAATCGCATCCCTGTTCTCAGGCATGTGTGATAATAGAAATGCCAGAACTATTTTATAAGAGAGAGTCCTGATCTTTTATAACACGGAGGCAGAGAGGGAGAAGGGGGCACCAAATACAGAGTCAGAGCAACCTGTGGAGTCTGAAAATATAGCCCAGAGTCATTGTTTCCCTGTAACTGCAGGGTAAGAAGAAAGCCTGATTGATTGTGGCTTTTCACTGCAAGAAAAAAACGCAAACGACCAGCAATTTCTTCTCATCTGCCAGGGAAGAATCAGATGCAAGGAAATAAAAGGGTTATGGGCAATTTTAATTTAAACAAGTGGGTGCATTTATGTTGTGCCCTAGCCTTAAATCTTTGCTCAGAGTTAACTCACTCCTGGGTTCCCCAATACATTTCAGGACCCAACTCCCTTTGCCTTCAGTGGAGTAAGAGTGCCCTGCTCCCTTGGGGAGGCAGGGCCCCTCTCCTTTCTTGTTTTGGAGCATCCATGCCTCACGGGTTTGTCTGGTTCAGTCAAGAGAGTGACTTTGTCTGAAAGCCTCAGGTGTTTGAGGGGCAACACCTCTCTCCCCATGCTAAGATTAGAATAGTCAACAGCACTGGTGTTTCCTCCTGGGAGAACAGTGAGGGGTGGCTGCTGATAGACCTTTCCCTGGCTGTGGGCGCTGATTATGGAAGACTTTTGCAAGCCTGCTTTTCCAAGATTTCGAATGTGTTGAATTTTCAGACATACTTCAAAAGGTCTACATGTTCTCCCCAGCCTAAAGAGGGGTGAGATGGGTCATCAGTACCATACTGTGAAGGATAACTTAAGGGATGGCCATGACCCAGTGCATAAGAACACAGCAGACTGTGGGTAAAGATCTAGTCCCATCACATGCCTCTTAATAGCCTTGGTCATCTGTTTGAAGTTTTGGCAATATAGGTTTTACTGCAGTTTTAAACCTAACATGGGCAGAAGCTGACTGCAGGTTAATTTAACTTGTAGAAATCTTTTGGGCAAGGTGATTCCTCTTTGGCTTCTGCAGATCATGCTCAGAGCCTATGAGCATGCCTGCACTGCTAAAAAAGCATATGGCTTTTCCAGAGTAAGGGGCTAGAAGAGAGCAGAGGATTTTTTCCCACTACAACCCTGCTGTTGGCAAGCACTTGGATTTGAACCAGAGATCCTCAGTGCTGAGCAACAGCCTGTGAGTATCTGCAAACACGAGTTTAGCTGTCGCTTTAGGAGGACCTTTAATAACCCGCTTGTTTTCATCGCTCTGGTTGGGTTTGAGGTTTTCTCTTCCCTGTGGGCTGGCTATGTTATCCTACTGAAAGCTGAGCAGTATTATCCTTTAAGCTGATTTTTCTGCCCAGCTTAGGAAAAGAAGGGATGGGCAGAGGAAGGAAAAAAAAAGTAGAGGCCAAGGATGCAAGAAAAAACAGGAGGGGCAGAGAAATGCAATTTGAAAGGAGCCCTGATCTCTGGAATGATCATCTTTTACTTACACATTTTATTTGCTGGAAGTCTGTACAGCTGTAAGAGATCCATGTCTCCTCTGTCTAGTCTTGGGGGTTACTGAAATGAACAGCAAAACACAGATGTAGGGATAAACCTAGATATAGATAAGTTAGCAATTGATTTATATATATAGATACATAATTTTTTTTTTAAGAGGTGTCTTTATCTCAGATAGCTGAAAAGTTCCCACCTGGATCTCTCCTCTGCCCAGCCTGCCTATCTCTGTCTCTCACATACATGTCATCTGTTGGGGAACCTCTGAGGGAAACCTGTGCAATCTTTGTGGAAGGAAAGTGGGGAAAAGCACATTTTCCTTTGCCTTCCTCCACTCCTTCCTGCCCCCCTCCTCTGGGTGCACGCTTCAAGGAGATATGTGTGTGGCAGGCAGAGTCCAGCACAAGGCAGGGAGAGGAGAGGTGGCTCTCATTTGCAAAATCCACAGTGCTTTCATCCTTGGCATGGTGGTGATGGGGTGGGGGAGAGGAAGGGGGTATGGCATGTCACTTCAGTTTATCACTGCCTGGGCTCTTGCCTTGTCATTCGGCACTTGCCATGAATCTAAAGAGAGTTTGGCCTTAATAACTTCACACAAGTACTGCATTGCCGGTGACTTTAGAGATGGGTGACAGCAAGCAAGGAATTATAATGAATTGCTGCAAATGCCTTCTTCACACAAATTACAGTTATTTTCCTCTGAGCCTGCACGGCTTCTGACATCAGGATTTTGGTTCAGAAGATAGGGTTGGGTGTTTATATGTCTAGGGAGAGAGACATACATTTTACCATCACACTTGGATGCCTTCGCCCCTTTCTTTCCCCACTGCCTCCCTGGGGCTTTTTTGTTTGTTTGTTTGTTTCAGATTTTTTTTTCTCAGATGCAGTCAGAAAACTGATTTTCCTACTGAAAGCAATACATTGCTCACAAGCCATGCTGCGCTTCAACAGGGAGTGGAAGGAAGTTTGGCCCTTGTGACTGCAACAATTTAATTTGGGGTTAACATCTTGTTCTGTCACCATAGTTATCCAGACCGAGCTGTGAAGGTCTCCTTCTCCACTGAGGACCTTGCCACACGGCTGTTTGGCCATCCTGATAGGTGTGCCCTGGTGAAGACGCTCTTGAACATCATGCCTGCCTTCATCAGGGCAGCTGTTTTGGTCTCAGTAGGGTGGGCAACTGTTCCTGCAAGCATAGCTTGGCTGCTCAGCACTCAGAGTGCCTGTGACTGGGGCCCCAGGAAAGCGACTGTCACTGTTGCCTGTAGGTACAGTTAGCTCAGTCAGTCTGTGGTGCATTTGGGTTCTGGTTATTGCAGGAAAGAGGATAAAGGTCTCCCAAATATGGCATGACTTCCTTTAGACTGGTGCTCATGGCCAGTAGATGGCCAGTACATGGCTTGTGTACAAGTACATTTCTCACTTCTCCATTGCTTCCTTGAACAGTTATTTTGAGAGGTAGAGAAACTAAGCAGTCCTTGGCATTTCTAAGAAGGAATTGCCCAAAGTATCCACAGATAGGTAAATTGCCCTAAAATCTCCTTGGTGTTAACACATAGCCAAACTCTCCGTCTTAATGCTCATCCTAGTTCAGAAGAGATCTCTTTACTAGGGTTCACTGCATAGCTATCCTTGGGTTGAAGGCAGGAGAGTGCCTTGCTTTTGCACTCGTAGCGCTGAACAGAAGACTGGAGGTGGCACTGTCTCGATGTCTTCTCTGTGCATGGATTCAGGTGATTTCGGTGGTGGTCTGCAGAGAGCAGCGGATACATGTCACATAAAATCAAGAATTACCTTCAGTGAGGTGTGAAAAGAGAACTGTAAGGCAGTCACTATGTGCAATTCTGCAAAGATCGCTTCTGCTCTTGCTGAGCATCTTCCAAAAACACTGGAGTAAATAGGAAGATTTGTTTTGACTATCCTGTTTCTTGTTGTAATTTGGGAACACGAGCTAGTTTCTCCACGTGAGTCAGAAGTATAAGTGTATGTTAATCTCATCAACCTTAGGTATTTAAAAGAATCGTTGAAGAGTTTTGATTGAGACCACAGGTCAGCTGAGCTTTTGGACAGTTCAGGCAACTTCTATCTGATTCACTTTGCTTCAGTGTAATCATCCATACAATGAGGCCTTGTTTCAACTGTTCAATTCCTAGATTGGTTTTAAAAGACATTATTTGTGTTATTGACCATGTTACTTGTTTAGTTAGCAGCTGTCATATGTCAGGATCAACCAAGCAATGATAATGCATGGCAGAATTATTTAAATTATACATGGGGTTATTCTTAAGCGGCTAAAAAAAAGGATGTGTCTGTCATGCAAGCCCGTGTTATCCTGGAGGTGTACACCTGCTGCTGCTGGGTCTCAGGTGCATTCAGGACAGGCATTTGATCTCCTCCTGCTTTCATTCCTCCACGTGGAAGTGGGTTAGTCGTTGTGAGGGCTGTTGTGAGACCAGACAAAGTCCATTTACAAAGTGCGCTGAGAAACAGGGGACTGAAGAGGAATAATATTAATGAGTGAGCTATTTCAGTAAAGGCACTGAAAGTGGCATGCTTGCATTTGCTGTAGTCTGGTGTGTTTTTGAATCGCCACTGACTTGGTTACTGGCAGGGACAATCTGTTGCTGCTGCCGGCTCTGCGGTGTCAATGCAGTTAAAGGGACACTGCCAACATGCGCTACCTCCTCAGGAACAAAATGTGAATTACAAGTAGTTTCAGGTGCTATGTTTGCCCTTGAGTATCCTTTGCTGATTTCTGTTGTCTCGCAAACATGTTTTGAAATGCCTTTCCTTCCCTTGCTGCAATGTGAAAGCCCAATGACTGACTGTCAGTCACCGAATGAGTGTTGCAAAGTCCATTGCTGGTAGAAGGGTGATAGTTTCACTTCGGCAGTCTCCGTATAAGAAAGTGCATGACAACGGTATTCTGCATCATGCACCTTGTCGACAAATTTATCAATTAAGTTTCAAGGGAAAGAAGACATCCTCAGGCAGTATCAGTACCTGCTCTTACAGAGCCTTCCGGCACATCCACTGCTGGCCTCTGTCAGAGATGGGATGTGCTAGCCTGGATCCGCGGTCTCTCCTTGTGCAGCCACTCGCAGGTTATGAAGCATGGCATCTTTATTTCTTTGCAGTTATGTCAAAAGCTGAGTCAGGTACTTTGGTGTTCAGATAACAATTGGATTGGGCAGGGTTAGCAGTTAAGAAAATCTATATTTAACTTGGAGGTGACTAAACATTACTGGTGCCATGTCACAGGCTTATGATATTGTAGTTACTTTTGTCCATGGCTCTAAAATCAGGAATGAACCTCAGTTTTCGTCTGCAACAGGCTTGTACTAGTGTAACTGCACTGGATTGAAGTGTGGTCACATGGTCTAAAGTTATCGAGCTACCAACGCTTATAAGTTGCCATCCACCTTTTGGGCTTCTCGTGGGTTTTTTGCATGCAGGGGTGGCAGAACTAAGAACACTTATTTGATAAGTTATATCAGGTCAACTGACAGAGGGCAATTGATTATGTATGGCACCAAAATCTCTAATACAGGAGCTATGCACTAAGCACTGCAGTGTTAATTTATCCAGATCAGGTGTGAGCACACAATCACATTTACATCAGTGAGCTAGCTAGCACTGCTACAAACTTCAAGTTTTAACATTGCTTATACATAGCAGAATAGAAAATATATTTTCTACAACTGGGCATTAATCCCAGATTCTATCTGAACCCTAGGTTCAATCTGGAACTTTTTGAAACACAGTTAGAGCATCAAAAACATCGAAAGGTTTTGAACCAGCAGTATGTAAGATCAGTAATTTGTTTCAAGTGCCTGATGCTTTTGTAATCCTTTAGCTGGTGCCATATGCCTGGATTACTGTACCATTTAACCAAAGCCTTACTTAAAATAGTTAAACCAAACACTATTATTCTTTTAAGAGGTCAACTGATTCCACTTTATTTTAAAACTTCCTAAATGAACTAAACAGAAGTAGAAATGTCCTCACAGTCTTCTGCCTTGCTCTAACAAAACAATCCTAAATAGGAAAGCTGACTTAAGCAATTACAGTTTTGTCAACATTTGGTTTTGTCCTGAATTGGAATGAAAAGGTGGAATATCAAAACCTGTCTTGGCACAAGGAGTTCCAGAAACGCTGAAACTTTTTAGTCTGACATCTTTGATTGAAGAAGAACATTTAGACTTTTCTCAAATTGAAATTCAATTTCCAGGCAGCCAGACCTGAGCTGTCGCAGTGCCTCAGGCAAATGCTGTGGATGGGGTGCGCCATGGGATTTGTAGCCTGGCAGGGGAGCCCGGCCCTGTGAAGGATGGAGATGTGAGACGGCTAAACTATTGCTCTCAGAAGAAATGGCTCTCAGCACTATTATTTGAATTGTAGGAAGATTCCGCTTTCATCAGAAGTCCTTCAATTATCTTTTTTCAAACAACAGAAAATTATCTCCATTTAAAAAAGAAAATGATCCATGGGTTTAGCAGGGAAAAGGGGACATTTGACCTAAAACACATCCTTGAAAGGTAGAATTGTTTTGTGCATAATTTTGAAGAAGGGGGAAAAAAACCACAAAAAACACCGTTTGCTATATTTGATGCGGTGCTTGTGTTTTCAGTCAGTTTGACCAGTGTTCTTCCATAAAGCATCTTGTCTACTAGATTTTGAGACATTAATGGCAGTGAACACAACTTATTTTCTGTTGCATAATTTATGATGTTGTGTTATTACTAATTAAATGCAATAATAATAATGAATGCAGTCCTCAGGCTTGAGCAAACTCAGTGACTTGAGCAATTCAGGTAGCTTTGTTTAGACTCACCATGTAAGTCTTTGTCTTTAAAAAAAAAAAAAAAAAAAGCCTGATGTTTCACAGATGTTTTTTTCCAAAGTGTTTTGAGTTACATCTCACCAGTAATGTGGGCAGGAGTAGTCCAGGAAATGGAAGTTATGAGTGTTCTTTACAAAGTGAGGAGCTTCAGAGTTGTAGATATACCTCATACACAATTACATGTCCTAAATGCATTAGTTCAGGAGAGGGGAAGGAGCTATATTTCATGTCTGTGAGGTTCTTGAATCTAGCAAAAGAGCAATAATTGCAAGTGGATTACTCCAGCTGCTTAGCTAAATGCCTGTCTTCTTTATGGAGGAACCTTTCTCTATGCCTCCTTTTAATTCCTTCTCTATTTCCTTTTCGTTTGCTATTTCCAATATTGGGAGGAGGTGGTAAAAAAAAAAAACTGCCATGGTGACTTTGAGCTGTGCATTGTCCTCTTCTACCTTCTCCATGCTGGCTCAGCCAAGATTATAACACCACACAGCCAGATGGGTAGTGATGGTGGTGCTAGTGGTGGTGGGAAAAATGGTAAGAAGGAAGAAAAAGAATTAAACATATAACTTGGTGAACTCAACCTCATTCCTCTAGTCCCTCAGAGCAAGTGAGAGAAAAAAAAGCCTGCATGAAAGGATTTTAAGGAAATGGGAAAGGCAAGAAGGGAAAGGGCTGGGTAGGTTGGAAAACATTTTTAGGATGTGTGGAAACACGGATTTGCAAGAGAAAGTGAGAGGTGTATTGTGTGGTGTCATGTGGATTTTCAAGAGAGAGATAGGTGCATATGATCAGCTTCCCTTCCATCTTCTCTTCCCACTGTTTTGCTGAAGTCCCATCGTCAGTGAGGAACAGGGAGAAAAGAGCCTGCTTTTGGGAGGGCAGAGCAGGGACACTCAGTCCTAGATGGAAATCAGGTAGAGGGAATGCTTGGTCATCTTAGCCTTGCCTGAGAAAGAAAGAAGCCAAGAGGCAGAGAGAGGAGGATAGAGAGGAGGAGAAACAATCTTGGATGTTTTGTTAATTTAAAAGTGCAGTAGCACAGCAGACCCTGTACTTGATGTCATCGATATGAATTTCAGGCCTTTCCTTCTCAGATAACAACAAGGAAGGAAACAAGAAAGGCAGAGGTGACATTTAACCTTTCCCTCCCTAAAGAGCAGAGGGAAAGGGCTGTCAGATGCAAAGAGGTCAAAGGAGTTCTGACCGTTAACACCCACCACTGGGAGAAAGGCTCACCCCTGCTTGTGTTTTGAACAAGACAAAGCGATCTTGATGGAAAGAAAACCCATTACATATCTTGCTGTAATGGATTTTAAATGCCTTTATTTTCCAGCAGTGGCAATAACTTCCTGTTGGTATCAAGGCATCGCCAGCTAAAGATAAAGGAATCTCTCAACTGACAGTGCATGGGGTCAGGAAAAAATTCTCCTGCTCTCTCTGTCTAGCTTTGCATAATTGACCTTATGAATTATGGGAGTGAAATTGGGAGATCACCATCTTCCAAGGCAGCAAGTACCATCTGGGCAGAAGACAAGGACCAACACTGTACAGCTCAGTACAGCAAATTCTGTTGTCTTTTTTAATACCCACAATATTTCAGCTGCAGAGACATCAACCAAAAACAAAACGCTTAATGCTAATGTAGGTAAGTCTACTGTTCTTTGCCAGACTTTATCTCATCCTTGGCTAGGCTGAAACCTGATCAGTAGTGGAAATCCAGACTCTCTGTCTTGAGAATGCTTGCTGACAAATTAGAGAAGAAATTAACTCAATGGGTAAGTTTTATTTCTAGCCATCTTTACATGCTGAAAATCTACAAAACATACATAGCATGGCTAGTTCCTGGTCCCCCCTTTCCGCCCTTATTTTCTAAAGATAGTTCAACTACTTTCAGTTTATCACAGAATAGATGGGGTTGGAAGTGATCTCTGGAGATCATCTAGTTCAGCACCAGGAGGGGCTGGAGCTATTTTTGATGTATAAAATAAACGACCAGAACTAAGGAGGTGGGAGCCAGCTACACTTTGCTGCTTTTGTTTGTGGTTAGTAAAGAGCAGGTTTCCTTGTCACATATCCCACACTTTGTTTAGAAAACAAAAATGCTGGCTTTACCAAAAAAAAAAAATTCTGCCTTCCTATTCCTGTTAAATGTGAGATCCTAAAACTCAGTGGCAGACAGCAGTGGAATGATTGCTTTGGATACTGAAGTACATGCTTTTTCAAGCAAAGGGTAGAGGGTTCAGTGAGAAAGATTAAGTGTGGACCGCAGGAGCTCATCTCTGAATGCACACTCTTCATTTTAGCTTTACTTAAGCCAAGTATTGACAGAGATATGAGAAGACACGCATCTTGGCAGTTAGCAAAACCTGGTCCCAGAGATGATGACCCCAGCTTCCCAAAACCTTTCCTACTTTTAGGAATGCAGTTAGGTCCTTCACTTCAAGCAGCTATTCTGACAACCATGTCTTCCGTACTTGTATGATCTTTCCCAGCTCCACATGTAGGGCATAAAGAGAGCCTGGGCTCCCTTTGTCTTCCTTGGCAGTCTGAGGAGGAGGATGACCTCTGGACTTCCTCACATTACACTTTTGTCTTTGACCCCCTCGGGATCCTGGAAAGCCCCTGAAACAAGTTCTGTGCTCCACCATCAGTATTTTTTTCACTGGGCATGTGAGTTCCCTAACTATTGTACAACTGACAAGAGGAAACGACACAAATCCTGGCATTTCAACAAGAAAAAGTTCCAAAGCCTTTCACGGTTTCACAACTGTGCCAACCTGCAGATGTTCAAAAGTGATGAATAAGACCCCCTAAAAATCGTAACATTGATCAGCTTAAAAAAAATTATATTTCTTTTTCAATGGTTAAATTGGTGGCTTCTTTTCACTTCTTTTCTGGTTTTCAAGTCTTCAGGGCTCAGGACTTGGTTCACATTTTCAAGCTTTTGTTGTACACAGAAATTCATGTCTGGAAAGGTATTTATTTTTTAACTGAAAGCTGCGATTTGCACACATAACAGCAGAACTCTGGGAGGAGGCATGGATCAACACAAAATATCCTGACACTCAAAGTAATTGCTGGAGTTGGTAATATGGATTCATTAATGCTGTTCTAGTGGCTTCTTTGAAACCAATAAGTATGTTTTTAAGGACGTTAGAAATTCAAACAGAAAAAAAAAATCTTGATAAAAGAAGCCAGTAGCACATAACCAGTCTACTATGACAAAGATGGTTCTTAAACTGTGTAAGTATTTGTGGGAAATTATTTTTCATGAGGTATGTGCTAGTGATTTCTTAGATGCTTGCACCCCTGAGGAGGATATGTACATCCTCTAAAGTGTTCCTGGAGATATTCGCTGTGAATTCATGCAAGAATTCACAAAGTTGAGCATTAATTTTCTTTAGCTCTAAGCAACCTCTCAGATGTGTTTCACTTGCATTATAAGTGTAAAAGGCAGTGGCCACTCAATGAACCTGGAGGGCAAGGGGGCTTGGAGAGATACATATTTATACTTTTTTCTTTTCCCCCACTGCTAAAGAGAAGGGCTTCATCATGTAAAAGGGCCAAAAAACAGCTGAAGAAGAAAAGACAAAGCCTACAGGATGTGCAGCAAAGAGTCCTCTGAGAGGACCCAGTGGCTTAAGAAAGACTCTTTGAATGATCAATTCCCTTATGTTGTTCATTGATTTTCTCCTGGTTTTTCCTTATCTTTCCTTTCCTGTTGATATCTCTTTAATTGATTCCTGATTACAGATTACACCAGTTACAAACTGTTATTTGTCAAACAATGGAGCCAAGCTTCTCTCTGTGTCTTGGGAAAATGCATGCATCTCTTGATAATTTCAGGAGGTTCAAACTGAACAAGCTGTAGAGAACATAAGATAGTCTGGTGGTAATTGGTAAAGAAGGAGTCTGTACAGACTCTTCTTCAAGCAACTACCTTGTTTACACTCCCCGGCCTTTATACTGCTAGGAAATCCTGTATCCTGCAAGAATTACAATGCAGTAGAATCTGCAACTGAGTTCAAAATGTGCTTCTTGGACTCATTATCAACTCCAGCTCTGTTTGCAATGCTTAGCATATAAATTATTTAAATTAAACTAACTACATAAATTATTCAAGTTTTTTTTCCCCCCCTTATCTTTAACAGACATTGCAGAAAGTTCACTGCTAGCAGTGTCACACTTCACTGCCAATCAGATAGGAGTGCTAAAGGTATCTCACAACATTGGCAGTGCCCAAATGACCATGAGACTCTTAGGAGGCAGCTACCAAAAGTTGAATGACAGTGACACTGGAACAGCTCATCACCAGCGATGGGCTGCATTCTGCTCACCAGGGTAAATAAGGAGGGAGTTACAAAGGGAATTACAGAAGGGATGGTTGTTCTGGAATTGGTACAAGCTAATCCTGTTAAATGTTTTCTGTTTTGCCCTTGGATGCACCCAGGGCTTGTTGCTCCTGCTATGGGGAACCTGAGGTGGTCAACACTTGCCACACTGTGAGAAAGCTTAGTGCAGTGTCAAGGGACTCTCCCCTTATGAGGCATCATCCTGACCTGGATCCCTTCTCCCCTGGTGAAGTATTTACAAGGATGAACAGGAATGTGGACTCTATCTCTACTGTCTTCTCCTTTCCCGTCATCTGCTGTATCAGCTTCATAGCCAAAGTCCACAGTGGCTAGAACGAAGCTCTGACTTGAAGGCATGTGCAAGCAGACTGTTTCTTTATGGCCTCAGCCAGACATCTGGTTTAGGTGCCTGGAGTCGACAGGTATGGCTCCCAACTCCAAGAAAGTAGTGAACCAGAGAGCCTGCTTTAGAGGGAGGGCTGTCAAAAGCTGGTTCCTAGGCAGTCATCAGAGAGAGGCAGCAATAAAGTGTAATTATAATAGGAAACCTGAATAGAGCCCTTAGTTTCAATGGAATCTGTCTGAATTACTCTTTATACACAGATCCTTTCTTTCATGTTTTATTCTTGCTATTCTCTTAATTTCATATTTCAAACATGATTTAAGAAAGCAGCCTCCACCAGGTCTCCTGATTTTGTTCTGATTGATTTGTAAATCTGTGAGGACATGGTTGACTTAGATTTCTGACTATGCCCAGACATTGTGATACATCACAGCTGTGGGGTTTGTGGGGGCCATATTTCAGCTGTAGGGAAACAAATAAATTATTTTGTTCGTCACAGTGCCCATGGACCATCCACGTGATGGTTCAATACCGGTCTAAACAATACAAGACAAAATCCGAGATATTGATGGCTACCTGTTTATTCTTGAGTTAGTGTAGCAATCAAGGGCTGGGTGCAGGGGAGTAAGACAGAGAAATATATAATGAATATATTAACTTATTTGAAGAATATATGGATGGCCATGGTATGATCCTTGTGAAGGGAGAGGGGAGTACGGATCATATGGCAGGAGGACATCATGTTAAGAGAGACCTGCTGAGACAGGTTGTGAAGTGTCAGAGCAGCACCTCCTTCATCCCATGGCTCGAAGCATGCTACACACCAGGCAGCGGTACCACAGGGAAAGGGTTATGGCCTGTTTTGCCACTTCAGTGAATTTGATCCTGCTACAAAGGCAGGCCCAAGACTCAAATAATTTGAGTGTGATGGAGGAAGCAGACTGCTACCCTTGTGATTTCACAATGAGTCTCATGATACTTGGTGTTTTCCAATTACCTGCAGCCTTTACAAGTATTTGCACATATAACAGCCTGTTTTTCTTTCATTTAAAAAGAGTAAAAGATTACATCTTGATCACAATGTTGTGGAGAATGGCTGGCAAACCTCGACCCTTAAAGCACAGAAGAGCAGAAAGAAAACAAAATTATCCAAAGTAATCCTTAAAAAACAAAGCAGAACAAAAACCGTTTTAATCCATCCTCATGATTCAGGGCAAACAGGGAGAACAGACTCTTCTATCTCATTTTTCAGTAGTTTAGGACTGCTGAAATACAAGCAGGTGAGAGATATGTCATATTCATTAAAGATGGATGTGGCATGCTTCTTTATTTTTAGGCCACCAAGAGATGACATTCTGTGTGTGGTGATAACTAAGAGGATAAGACGGTGCTTCTATTCGTTTCATGCTTGCCTGTATTGGACTAGATAGACGTAATCACCCTGGAGATACTGTATTTACTTCTCCTTCCTTATTTACTTTGTTTCTTTTATTTCATTTTAGGGGACTAGGCTGGAATAGACATTTCTTTCTCTTCAGCAGCTGCCTCCTCTCTCAATGCTGGGTCTCTGGGCACTGAGTTAAGCCAGACAGTGGAATGGACCTGCTGTAAATAGTGTTGATAAATTGGGTAGATAACACAGCGTGCCCTGGTTTACCCCAGTGCACAGAGTAATAAAAAGGAGCTTCCGCCTCTGAAAGGTCATCGTATCGACAAGGGGAACGATTGTGGGAATGGCAGTTGTGAGATGCTTGTTGCTAAAGCCACTTTTCCACAGGAGAAGCTGAAGGGATTATGCCTAGGCCTTTTCCTCCCTACCCTCACCCCTGAGGCCACCTGATTTAATGGTGCAGAGCATGACCACAGAGCTGAGGATCCCTGGTGCAAAACACGTGTGAGCGGCAAGGCTCCCAAAAACTCTCATGAACCAGCTAAGCCCAAAATGGCCAACTACATGAGAGCTTTTCCAACTTGGCCAAATGTGGTAGACCCCCCCAGGACTACCCCAGTGGTCCTTAAATGCTTTGTCACCTCATCCTGTGTAGCCAGGAGGCCTTAGTGAGAGAGAGGGATGGGATGGAGCTACCAATAAGCCACAATTCTCCCAAATAGTTCAGTGATTTCATGTGGTAATTCAAAAATGGTCTCTTTTTATTCTGTGTTTCCGTATCTCAATTCATGCAGGGGAAAGAAGTGTAATAGTCAACAGGCAATCCACCCAACAGACATCATTGAAACATCATTTTGGAGGTGCCAGATCACTTACGTGCATCCATCACACAGTAGGCACAACGGAGATCAGCCAAGGGAATAGCTCCAATGGATAATTAGGAGTCTCAGGCCACTTTGAGGAAACCTACACCCAAAAAGCTGGTTCTGAAAAACCATGTCTTCCCCTTTGAGCAGTCAGAGCACATGTTGTGTATTCAAAAGCACCAAATCAGAGATGATAGAACACAGAGCACAGTGGGGTTGACATGTGTCCACAAATAACAGCAAATGGAAGAATCTCTGAAGCCTTGCCTAGACTTGCAGTCCTCTTCATGTCACAACACTTTTAAACAGTTTTCCAATTAACATACCCAGTATCAGGACTGGAAATTCAAGTCTAATAAGGTGTCATTGAGAAGCAAAGCGTACAGCCTCCGACTGAATGCAGTGGACCATGCCAATTGGCACCAGGATGTGATATGGTTAAATAGTAACTGCCGTTCTGTGTCATATCAAAGGTCTGTGTAGTCCAATAGGCTTCTCTGACATTGGCCAGTGGAGCATGCTCAGGAAAAGCTATCAGAACAAAGTGCCTGTACAATGATTTTTGCCCCAGTTGCTCTTCCAGCCTCCAGCACTCCAGAGCTTATGGGATTCCTAAACCAAACTTGTACATAAAGCACTTTGTACATCAGTGAGAAAGTATCCATAAAGTGAAGGCATTGCTACTTGGTGGGGAAAAACATTTGTTCTCCCCAAAGAAGCTAAGCAAGTATGACAAAGTATTGATTCTATCACTTTATTTCAAGCGTGATGCCTGTGGTGTATTAGGAAAGAGAGTATTTCTACAGTAGAGTGAGTTTCTTAGCTCTATAATGTATTGTGCTGCCCTAATGATATTATATCAGAGGTGGTTTTCTGAATGGGGGGAGCAATGGGTTTTCCCACTTTCTCTGTCTTTTGATTGTTTACTTGGCTTAATAGTAGATTATTATTGACTTAATAGTAGGTTCCAGCAGCACTCGTGGCCTGCTCTCAGCTAAATGTTGAACTCTCTGTTGAGTTTTTTATAAATGAGGATGAGGTTTTGGGGACTTTCCTATTTTGCATTAAGAATTGGACCATACAGAAGACTAGAGTTTGATGGATCATCAATTTGCATCATTTACTACCATTCCAAATGCAAAGTGACATGGATTTGGAAACCTCACCTAGGTGGGGAACTGTGGGGAAAGGCTGAGTTTGGCCAGAGTGGGAAATTGTAATGCCTTGGGAAGATGACAGCAAACTGTCTCAGGGGATGTCTAAGCAAGACCCAAACAATGCCCTTTGAAAAGGCAATCTAATGATTTAATACCCCTGTTCCTGGATAGTGGTGTTATGAAGCCCAGAATGGCAATTCTTGCTTTGGCCATACAGCACAGTCTTCCAGAGAGCCAAGACCAGCTCATTAGATAGCAAGATTTGCGCTCCTTGCAAGAAGCTGGTCCCCATCCAGTTCTGACAGTCTCAGCCAGCCTGTGCCGTCTGGCTGGAGCAGCTCCCCAAACACACAGCAAAGCCTTTCTCAGAGCCCCAGCCACATGGAAGGAATATTTCAGAAGGCTGAAAACGGTGATCACTGTAAAGTGTAGTGGCTTTTGGCTCCAGTGCCCACTTTCTGACAGATGTTGCTGAGGTCCATTGTGATTTCCAGGCACTTCTGGAAAGCACAAAATGACTCAGTAATCACAAAATAAGAGCAGAAGTAGAAAAGTAGAATTGGTAACCACCCCCCTAATGATTAATGTCCTCTTCCTCCCCTGCCTCTGAATGCAAAGCATTCCCCTATATCAGCAGGATGACCTGGACCTGAGTTCCTCTGAAGTGAAGTTAGTTTGGTTCAGTCTTGCAGGAGGCTCTGGGCTGTGACTGACGATGGGAAGCAAGATAATAGGGCCCTCAGCAACTCACCCTCACTTTAGCCTCGTCCACTGGGCAGGTATGGGCCAATGCATTTGGCTTCTATTGCTAAGCAAGTCGGGGTTACAAACATGATTTTCATAATTGGGTTTTAACATACATAGAAACTACCCAGCAGCAATAACAGTTTTGTACCAGAAAAGCCTTAAGACAGAGAACAGCTTCTCTGAAGTGTTAAGAATCCCAGCACATTTATCTTAATAAGTTTTATTACAGCCTGCCAGTTTAAACCTAATGACTAATTTATCGTATAAAATACCAGCAATATATTTTTTGATTTTGCTAATTAATTATCTCAAACAAAGGTGATATTTATAAAACTGTCCAGAAATGGTATGTGCATTAAAATTGCCTTGCAGCAGGAGATGAAATTATTACTAATATGGGATCAAATTATTACTGTATTGACTTAGTTACTTTATTACCTCATAATGGATTTCTTCATTATTTTCCCCGGGATTGTAGCATTCATGATTGCATTAAAGTCTGTTAATCTATGCAAATATCATTAGGAGCTACTAATAACCACGGCAACTTTCTTCAATTTCAAGGAATGTGGTAAGTACTCTCAACACATTGTTACGTTCTGTTAGTGTGATGGGATTAACACAGCCCCTGAGTCCGTGGGACAGTGGGTGGGCAACAGATCCCTTTGAGCCTTTTCTTCCTTAAGGACAGATGAGGTGGAAGATGGGAATTTGTTCTTCTGCTTAGGAGGCAGGATGAGGGACACCATCCTCAGCTCTACCACTTTAACCCTGCCTGATGTCAACTGAGTCACCTGTTGGTTTGCAAAACGGCCATGTCATATACCTTCCCTCTTTTTTTCCAGCCCTGCTATTTATCCTCAAAAGCAATAGCCCCCACATGAGCACATGTGTTTTCAAACTACAGTGGGAACCAGTTATTTTCTAAAGGTCAGGTGATGGGGTGGTAGCTTTTCTACATGCAGGACAAGGCAAAAGAAAACAGAGTAGGTGAATTTTCAGCATTGGGCACAGCTTTTCAGTATCCCGTGTGTGATCTAATGCCTTCACACTGATGTTTCAGAGGTGCTCAATGAACCATTTTCAAGAGGGCTGAGTTTGCTGCAGAGCTGTGAGTGTGTTTGTCTGTATTTGTATCGACCGCCTAAAAAAACCAGTGCAGACAAATATTAAGCCTTGAATGTTTCCCTTTCCAACAGCACTAAAAACTGAAAGATGCATGCATAAGTAGAAGAATAGGTAAGGGGAGTTAGGTATGCTTTAATAAGTACACATCTGTTGAGTGGTATAACTATTCATCTCTATTACCGATCAGTCCAATTTCACATTTCCCATGCTTAGATAATAAGGTTATAGACACCTTTGTAGTAAGGCACACAAAATTAAATAGAAGAAAATCAGGTTAAATTGGATCACTGAGTGACAAGGATGGAATTTCACCTCCTTATCCATATCTGTCTGTCTGAATGATCTAGATCCACAGCTTACGTGCAAGCAAGACAATCCCAACAGCAACTTTCCAGCATTAATTTCTAACTGATCAGTGCTGTATTATTCCTGTAATATTAGGGCTTACATTGGGCTCTCCTGTCATTTCTGAATGGCACCTGAAGCCTCCTTTTCAAATTGACCTTAGACTGAAATCAGTTTAGGTCCAATTATAAGAGCTACTGGACTCTGGGTGCCCTTACTTTGCTCCATCAGCATGTGTACCACAGCTGAGAGGAAGACAGGCTTTGAAAATGTTAAAGGCTTCAGTTTTTGACAGAAAAGCTGCATTCTGAGCTATAAACAAGCAAAATAGGCTTGAGATGGTGGTGAGCAATCCCACAGCCCCAGGGGTTCCTAGGATCCCTCTCTTCTCCCTTAAACAGTAACAAGAGTCTCCCTCCCAAAATCTCTGCTTTTTTAAAAAAAAAGAAAGAGAAAACCCCACAACACTGCTGTGGTGTCAGAGCAAACTGGTGTCGGATTAGGCATTTGCACCTCTGTAAATGGATTAACAAAATGTGATTGTTTGGTGTTTGATTGTCAATCTGCATTTGGCTCAGAGGGAATAATTTTAACTCAGAATGTGTTAAAAAGTAATTCTGTAGATGGAAGCCGTCTTAGACCCCGTGAAACTTTCAGCTTTTGTGCTGATGAGCTGACCTTGTTTTGTTAAATAAAAGAGTCTCCAAACAGTGTTCAGGAAGGGAAAAAAGAAGGATGAATCCAGAAAAAAACACATTATTTCTTGTGTATTCTTTCTTTTTTTTTTCCTTTTTTTTTTTTTTTTTTAAGATGAGTGTCTATCCTTCATGGTAAGAGGAAAAAATAAAGGGGAAAGCAAGCCCAGGAGAAATGCAGGCAGTAAATTAGATGGATTGGTTGAAGCTGTTATGCATTAATTGCATTTCAAGATCACCTGGGCCCCCTCTCCACCAGGCAACAGAGCTCCTGTCTGCTGGACACTATACAAACGCTGAACAAAGGACGATAACAAAGCAGCGTTAACGGTTGTATCGAGGGTCTCTCCAGCTGGTTTTCTTTCCCAGCCCGTTGCAGAATACAAACTCATTAATTCTCTGAGTTTAGACAGATTCTGTGAGTCAAGAGTCTTTCACAAAACTGCTGAGCGAACCTCCCAACTTGAACTGGTTGAAAGTTTTGAGACTAGAAACAAAGGGGGATTGTTCGTTCATTTTTTCATCGGACAAGGGTCGTAACTCGACAAAAAACTTAGGTCAGCCCTGCTAAGGGGTTACAGTAGGTTCAGATGTTAGGAGGCAGACAAGGTAGGAGGGTAAATATCTACTAATTGCTACCTGCAGCTTTAATTTGGAAGGAGATAGGTCCCACCAGAGAGTAGTTTGGCTCTCCTGTGCTCAACATTCTTTTAATGCCGGGCAGAGCTTGCAGCAGTTTAACTCAAAATGGGATATAAAAGCATCTGCCTTCAACTGATGGGAAAGTGGGAGGCAAGGCTTTCTCCTTATTAATTAAATCGGGCTTATTTGGAGTGGTTGACATTGGTTTTAAATAGTTTGATACCTGCTAATAAAAGGCTTGCTTAGCTTTCTAGCTCTCAGTCTAACTGGATGGCTCTAATGTAATTTGGAACTTTAAAAAAATCTGTATTCTAGTGATGATCCCAATGCTGTCATCTTGAGCCCATCTCAAATAGCAGTGGGGTGACATAATTATCCGGTGTAAATCAGAGCGGTTCCATTGACGGTGCTGATTTACACCATCTGAGGACCTGGCTTAACTGTCTTATGGCAGTCATCTGCACTGTCTAACCTCCCTGAATCACTTGCATGGATTGTACACATCAGTTAACTTCAGGCAAGACTTTCTCACATTGTCTGAATGCTAATTGCACTTCTGTGCTGCAGCTTATATTAAAATTAATATATAATTTTAAAAAAATAGAGATAATTGAACTGACCCAAAATATAACCCCTTTCCTTATTTCTTAAGTACTTGAATTTTAGCACAAATCTCTTTTACTGCAGGGGCTTATGTTGTGCCATCAGTAAATGCAAAGAGCAATTAAACATTTAACATGATCACCAGGAGAAAAGAAAAACTGCTGTTTAAATGCATCAAGGGAAAAAAAAAAGAGGAAAAAAGCACCCAGGAAAACAGTCCATTGGCTCTAATGTAAGACTAAGAAAAATTTGCACTATGGTCAGTTCAATTCAACACTTTGTTTATTGGGAATGTAGTATATTATTTTTAAAAGCAAAAGACCTACTTTGTTGAGCCCCTTAGAAGGAATTTCAGACAACCCAGATGCCACAGAGATGCCAGGTAGATGCAAATGCTTTCTAGAGAGTAAGCATTATGACTTTCTCTTTGTTGTCCTTACTTGGGAGGGTTACCTGGAGCTTGGAGAATATCTGCTTCTGGAAAGGACTGTACTACATTTCCTCAAAAGGAAAGAAGAAACAGCAGACTTCAAAACTCTACATCCCTACTGACATTCTTCATTTTTCTGTTTCACACATTTTCCTATTTTGCTAAAAGCGCGTAATCCAAACTATGAGTCATCTTGGTCGGCATTGCTGCCTATACTCCAAGTATTAGTAAGAGGAATTAGTCCTGTTTGTCAGTCTGTCTGTGAATGAGAGACGTGGGATTAAGTTGTTAGATGATATTTGTTTTCCGTAGCTTATAGAGAATGTTTATTCAGTTGCCATAAGGACATCAGGGTCATGCAGCCCAGTACGCAGCTTGAGCAGACAACTGCATTATACAGTCCAATTCATGGGAACATTGAGTCCCTATCACAAAAAGGGATCCTGTTTTGACATTCTAGTTGTCCTAGGAGCCTGCCTTAAAAATGTTCTCAGAGTCTGTTTCACCAATACAAAGGCATGGATAGCAACACAAGCTCAAAGAAGTCTCCCTCCCTGATCAGGTGTGGATGGTGAGAACAGGTCAGTGGTGGGACTCCAGGACTGATGTCAATCTGGCAAAGTCGTAACAAAGATACAGAGAAATTTTGGGGGCCATAATTTAAGAGGATTTTTCAGATCTTTTCATGGGACACTACCATTTTCATTTTAGCTTTTATGATGATGGTCTTCTCAGTTCTGGTGGGAGGTATAGAAAGTGGACCAATGCCAGAAAACCAGATAAACAGGTAGTCAGGTCGCTCATCCACATTGTGGGGTATCAGGGTACAAGCTGCTGGGATGATCTTTTTGGTAGTGGCCGACACAGGGGAGCGCTACAAGGGGGTGCTGGTCACCAGGGAGGCCACTAGGTCCCCAGAGCGGGCATTCCCCAGGACATGAAACAGTGGGAGAGCAATGATCTGAACTCAGTTCCCTGCATTTTATGAGGGCATCTGAATGCCAGAAAAGGGACTCTTTCCTCCTGCTCTGAGATTCTTGAGGGTTTAGGATTTTGAGCACTGCAGTTTTCCATATTTTAATGGAAACAGCTTGAAAAGTTTTTAGGTTGAATTCAGAGAAAGTGGGAAAACTGCTCAAATATCAACCACTTTCTGCCTGCAAAAGCATTTTCTTCTCAGCTGTTGCACTAACACGTAGACCCAGGCATGCCTGTGACACAGAGAGGCTCTCTATTTGCCATCTCAATTTTTTCTTGGATTGCAATATCAGACACAAAGCAACATTTTCTCTGGTAGATTGTGCCACTAATACAATAAGGGTCTAATATATTAATGAATAAGGATCTGTAATATGCTAATATTTCCGCATCACATTAAAATTATATTAGACTAATGCATTATTATGCTAATAAGTCTATTAAAAATGCAAAATATAATTATACGTTCTGTATGGCTCCACTGTTGAAATCTGATTCCTGCCCTAGACACACTTGTGTGTGTATTTCTAGAAATTGTGTTACCTGCTGTGAAAAGTTAACTTGATCTCCACCTGATGTATTTTATCACAGACACCAAGCAGCCCAGCCAGGATTTCCATACCTCCAATACCATCACCACATGAAACAGATTAAGTGCTTTAGCAGGTCTGCATTTCAGCTGCGGGAGAGACAGGCTTACAGCTATGTTTTACACACTTCTCTTTCTCTCTTGCTTTAGAGCCTGGTATTTACTTTTCCTTTCACAGAGCAGGTGGCTGAGAGTGGGCCCTCCTCGGGGTGGGCATGTTGTGCAAGAAGGGTCTCATGCACCTCCATTCCAGCAAGTTGATCCCCTAATGAAGAATGGTACCTGAGACCTGTTGAGGGATGGGGTTTAAGAGATCCCTTTCTCTGTAGTGTTTCATTTTGGCAAGTTTAGGCAGCTCCCTATTCAGTGTGCTGTTTATACAGTTTATTCTTGAATGCCTACTTTTCCCTGACACCATCAAGGGAGCCTAAGCCACAGGCATAGCTGGCTGTGACTTCCCCCAGACAGCTAGTCCCCGACACTGGGGCACTGTGATGCCTACATACCCCCATGGTCCCAGCCCTGGGTATCCTGCTCCTCTGTTACTGTTGAGAGAGAGTTTGCAGAGTGCCTCCCACTCT
Source organism: Gymnogyps californianus (assembly GCF_018139145.2). Classification (NCBI taxonomy): domain Eukaryota; kingdom Metazoa; phylum Chordata; class Aves; order Accipitriformes; family Cathartidae; genus Gymnogyps; species Gymnogyps californianus. The sequence continues at coordinate 75,899,237 of NC_059500.1, read as the reverse complement.
CCATAAACATAGCCACACTCCTGTGCACTCCTGAATAATGGCATTTGGAGGAGAGGTCTCCTGCAGTTCTTTCTACCACAGCTAAATGTTCACTTGATTGCTTTTAGATGGGCCAATTAAGAAGGAAGAGGGAAAGTGAACAGCATGGTTTTGTTTTGTTTTAAAAATGTCAAGTTTGCCAAGTTTATTAAGCAGGAGCTCAGAATGAATATTGAATTTTCAAAGGCTGGTTCTGATAAAGTTTGGGAAAAGAAAGTGGATGGACATGTCCTTCCCCTTATCCCTGTCAGGATAACTCGCTGCCCTGTATCAATGTCTGCATCTCCTGGCACCAGTCATTTAATGGATGTTACAATGGACATCTTTAATGAGAGAACAAGGTTTCTGTTGTTTGTCTGAAGGTCTATTCACTTCCTTATTGCCACTGGAAAGAGGTGGGAAATTGAATGGAAAAAGATTCTGACTAAAAGAAATACTTTCTAATGGTGAGGAAAGAAAAGATGTAGAACTGATTGTCCAGGGATGCTGAGGCTCTCCATCACTAGAGGTAGATTAAAAATGAGAGAAACATAACTGTCAGTAACAGCATAGCTGAAGCTGGTCCTGCGTTGTGCTAGTTGAGCTAGACAGCTTCTCCAGGGTCCTGCCAACCCTTTGCTATGGTTCTGGCCCTCCTTTCACAGGGAACAGACCCAAGGCTTTGTGAAGAGTTTCTTAACCTCATAGCCCTCAGGATTTGTTTGATATTGTAGTGGTTTAAACCCAGCCAGCAACTAAGCACCATGCAGCTGCTCACTCACTCCTCCCCACTCCCAGCTGGATGGGGAGGAGAATTTGGGAAAAAAGTAAAACTCATGGGTTGAGATAAGAACAGTTTAATTACTAAAATAAAATATAATAACAACAAAAATAATAATACAAATACAATAACAATAATAATAATTGTAATGAAAAAGAATATAACAAAAAGAGAGAGGAATAAAACCCAAGAAAAGACAAGTGATGCACAATGCAATTGCTCATCACCCGCTGACCATGCCCGAGCAGCAATCCGCCCCTCCCGGCCAACTCCCCCCAGTTTATATATTGACCATGAGGTTCTGTGGTATGGAATATCCCTTTGGCTAGTTCGGGTCAGCTGTCCTGGCTATGCTCCTGAAAAATCCTTAACTTAGGATAAGTGCTACTTAGCAGCAACTAAAATATCAGTGTGTTATGAATATTATTCTCACACTAAATCCAAAACACACTGTACCAGCTACTAGGAAGAAAATTAACTCTATTCCAGCTGAAACCAGGACAGGTATCTAAAGAGCAAAGAGGCTGGGATGGCATGAAATTGTCCTTAAAGGAAGTGAAGAATAGGAGGAACAGTTTACAAGTGCTTCATAAGACTGAGAAGTGCACTCAGTTTCACAAGATTTAAGACCACCGTAACCATCTACATGCTTCATGCAACCTGCTTATATTGCATTGCTTTGTGTGTGAGTAACCTTGTTCTGTGGTCGCTGTCCTTCCTTCACAGTAAAGATCCTGCTATCATTAACAGTGACTGGATTTCCCTTTGAAGGGCAAGGGGAAGAAATCTAGGCGTGGGGAAGTGAAAATCCAACCATTTCAGCATTGTTTTCTATGGGTATTCAGTATGATATAAATGCATGAGTGATACTTTACATATGTGACTCTCCAACTTGAATTTCTCATAGCAGACATTGTGAAAGAGTTTGGGACTCAATTACACAAGATTTGAAATAGTTTTATTTTTACTGTATCATCTAACTCATCTTACTTCCAAATTTCACTGTTTTCAGAACAGCAGTGGAATGATTATTTACTCAGTGAAGATAGATAAAGCATTGAATTCCCAAGTTTGGTCTACAGAACAGGAAGCTCATACTCAAATGTTTATGCTGTCCATATTTTCAACTTGCTGTTGGTGTTCCAGCAGCCCCATAGCAAATTCCATTTATGTCATTGTCATTATTACCATTATTATTTTAATACATAGCCTATGCACCTGTGGATTCTCCAAGATGAACATCAGGTTGTTTCAAGCTGCTTCATCAACTTGAGGTTCAGTGGAGCTACACTGATTTACATCAGCTGAGAATTTAGCCCAAAGTCTCTATTGAAAGTGACAGAAAGCTTTTTGCTGGGCTGTCTCTCCCTTGGAAAGATAATGCTTTTCACAGGAAAGCTGTTATTTGGTATGTTCCCTCATGTAACAGCACTGTTAGCAAGTAGAGAGACCAAAAAAGATGAGGACACTAATACGCATGGAGAGGCTCAGGGTGCTGAATTGAGCAATCTCTCCGCAGTATGATATTGTGCTGTTGTTTAACAAGTCCACACAAATAATGGGTTTTTAGGAAAATCTGTTCTTCAGTTTCTGCAGATATCTTCAATCTAAATTTGTGTGGAACAAAGGTTTAAATGTAAATTATGACTCCAGCCTTTGACTATGCCTATGTTAATATGCCTCGCAAAAATCTCCCTGTCCTGCCCCCCACCCATATTTCTGTTTAAATACATATCTGAAATATTCCTGTTTCTTCTCTAATCACAATCAAAGTAGGAGTTCATCAAGTTGGTTGTCTTCCTGCTAAAGTGGCATGTTGGATATTTTATACCTTTCCTTGACCTCTAGTTGGTCCATCCACAGACTGGCATTTGGATTTTTCCCATATTTCAGAAAGTAACTCCACCGGCATGTGCATGACTGGAAATGTAGAGCTCAGCTCAATCTTGGAGATTAAGGCACATGAAATCTAAACTGTAATTGTGCTTCACGTCCCCAGTGATCCCAGGAACTTCTGTCTAGACAGTTCAATGAAGACAGTGGCTCCCCCTTTTCTAGCCTCTATTTTACAAGGATGTCTGCACTGCCAATACCCTGTGAAATATGTTGACCCTCCTGCTACCTTAGGACCTCTCATGACATTCCGGGTGTCTTCTCATGCTCTCTTGTCACACGGCATGAGCACAGGTGGACAAAAGTACCCCTGTGTGCTTCAGATATAACCATAGATCTGTTGGATTAGCTCACAGCTCTTTCAGTGTTGGTATTTGTTGAACCATCACCATCTTTAAGAAGTGTGTGGGCTAAAGAGCAAGGAAAGTCTTGGCAGGGCAGGGCAGGGAGGGCATTATGTTGCACACCCCTGTCTTAAAGCCCAGCCCAGATACTCCTGTGCAAGCCCCTGAAATGAGAGTTTGCTGCAAGAATCCTGAGCTGCAGAAGCCTGGTAGCTCACTATCAATCTGTGAGTGGTTTTGTCCTCTTGGGCTTACTTCACACCAGGATTAATAAGCAAAGATTGGCCTGTAAAGCTTACACAGATTGCAATTCCCTCTCCGTATAACGCTCTTCCTCTTGATGGAGAAGCATTTTTTCCCCTCTAACTTTCTCAGTTTTCCTCTCTCTGGATCTAACTTTTCTGCAGTCTGAATGCAGGCATGTGTAAAAACTCAGGGTTAGAGGATTTGCTCTTTAGGCAAAGAAAACACTGGAGGTTAATTAAAAAAAAAGGAAACATAACAAACAACCCCCACTCTCTCCTTCCCTCTACCCACATGGACCCTTCAAACCCAGGGGTTCATGCAGGAGTGGAGTTAGCCAGGACCAGGATGGAGGCAAGAGCCCTGGAGGAGAAAAAGAGTTTGTAATCTTTGAATGAAAGAAGGGGTGGGAGGAGACCATTCCATCAGTGTAATCCCAGTGGCAATTTCATCTAGGCCTGTTGTTTCTTAATGAGATTTTACCCATCTTTAATTTGACGAGTCTTCTTTCCCAAATGAGGGCTAAGATGGCAAGGGAGAGGGGAAACAGAATAGTAGGGCAGAAAGCCAGGCCCCTGACAATATTTCTTATTTTTCTTTGTTTCTTTCTCTCTTAACTGATTGCTAAAATCTCTTTCTCACCCTTTTCTCTGTCCTTTTACTAATATTATGTTTTTGTTTCAAAATACTTGTTCTACATGAACACAGGGAAACAAGAACAGCTGCATCAAGCCAGGCTACCTAGCCCAGTACCATCTATCCACAGGAGCCAACAGCAGTTAGGAGTAGAAGGATGAGAAAGACATACTGCGCTATTTTCCCCATGATGTAGGCTCAGGATTTCCTTGCAGTTAGTTTCCCAGGGTGGATTTTTCACCCATTGATTTCTCTAGTTATTTTTTTGCACCCAGGTAAACTTTTAGCGTTTGCAATTCCTTGTAGCAAGGAGTTCCATGGATCAATTACACTTTGGGTGAACAGTGTTTTCCAAGTGTTCATTAGTATGCCCTCATGCATTTGGGGTCATTTGGGATTAATTTAGAGGTGACTACAGTTAGTAGGCAATGAGCGATCATGGATATGTCTTGAGCATGGACTAGTGAATTAATAACTGGTTTTATGTCACGTTGTCACTTTCTATTATTTCATCTTTTCTCTGTAAAGTTGTTTCGGGCTGGTTTTTTTTTTACTGTTCTCCAGTCTTCCCCATTTGTGTTTAACCTCTCTGATTTCCTGCACATTGCTCAGACATGGAAGCAGCAGACTAGAGTCTTGAATGGGAAGCGACTATTTAACAGAAGTTGCCGAATACCAAATGAAATTGAGAAAGCAGATTACAAACATTTGATACAGTGCCCAAAGTCATGTTCTGTGTGTGAGAGAGGCAGGAAGCCCAGAGCTGGCCAGTCCAACCCAGGTAGCAAGCAACTTCAAACCACTTGTTTAAGTAAAAAGATCAGGAGAAAAAGAAAAATCCTTTTTTCTGGGAGCTAGAAAGCTCAGCAGGAACAGAAAGCTATCTTGTTTTTCTGGCTTACATCTCTTGGACCACATATAACTGGTTACATCAAGCCCCAATATCATTTAAAGGGAAAAGTCACAGAGTTCTTACGTCGAGGAACAGGCATGTCAGGGGCAGGATGAACTTGGGGGATATCCAGTCTTAGTGGCATGGTTTAGATACAATCTAGTCCTTATGATAAAGAACGAGGGCATCTCTCCACCAAAGCATTCGTCACAGATTGAAGCCCAGGCCAAGCTGAAGAGCCGGCTTGACCATTTTGGTTACTGGGGTTTCACACCTCCCCTCCTCTCCCTCTTTCAACTACATGCATGCCTCGCATTAGATGAGTAAACTTTTAATGAAATATTTTGCACATCTCTACCACTGCATTACATCCCGCTGGCCATGTCTTGACAGGCTGCATCAGTCAATAATAATGCAATATTAAAGGGTAATGACACAGCCATGCAGAGTAATGAGAGAAAGCAATTTCTCTCACTATTTAGCCATTTACCAATCGATTGAATTCAAAACCATCAAGTCAAAAACACAGGGAGTGGGCTAAGTCCAAGAGGGGCCAACATGCATCTGTATAATGTAATGGTTCTGCTCAACTGGCTGACAAAAAATGTCTAGGCAAACACATTGAGTTAAATTCTGCTCAGAGTCTGAAGACAGAGCAGAGCAAAGGAAACAAACCTGGACATGGACTTATAGAGTAAAAAAAAATATGAGTAAGGAGTAAGGAGATGGAAGAAGGTAAGACAGTGCTGTTTGGGTCCATGCAGTGAGCATCAGTTGAGGCATGTGTGTTGTTTCAGCAGAGTAATTAATACAGGTGTGTCTGTTTCTATAGACTCTGTCTCAAGAGTGCAACTCCACTTTGCACTCCTTCCTCTGAGAACCTCTACAGGCTCAGAAAACATCTGTGGTTCTCATGAGCTGCCCCCAGAGAAGATTAGGATGGACAGACTTTATTTACAATCAGGCAGAAACTGATACCCAGATAAATCCTTAGATTAAACAGCAGAATGAGAGCAGGAGCCTACCTGTATTCCCTCCTTGTGAAACAGGGGAAAGGCTTGGATGTGCTGCAAGCAAAGCCTGAAGACCAGATGTGGCCAGGAAAATGACATTTGGAAAAAGTGGGAGACAGATTTTATGCACTGTTTTTTGAATTGGAAATAAGGGTGAAATTTGTAAATTGCTGCTCAAAAAGCAGGACGATAAATTTAGTGAGGAATTCCCAGGAAGCAGAGAGGCTTCCAGCAGTGGAGTCACTATTTTGGCTTCTTCCACCAGGCAACTTCAGGCTCAGGTGACAGGACCCTTCTGCACTTTCATTGCTTCTTGTTTCCAATGGAGGTATCGATATTCCCTCCTCTAAAAAGCAATAAGAATGTCCCTTTCTAACACAGCTCTGAGGATCTTGCAATTTTGCAAAGATATTTACAAAATGGACCCTGCAAAAGGTGTGTAGACTTGGAGCAGCCCATCAGAAAGAAAGGTGGCAAACTCTGTATCTGGCTGATTGTCACATGGTGAAGTGTTTGGCTTTACTAAACCACAGGCATCCTCCACAAGCTGCACCCATGCAATGAAAAGGCAAATACACACCATATCCCAAGAGCAGTCCTATGTGAGGTGCTGCCCTGGAAGACTGTGCTTAAGTAGCTGAGCAAGGCTGTGAGAGAAGGACAGGGTGGAGAGAGGAAGGAAAATCACTCGCACTCCAGGAGAGATGGGTGGTCACAGGTCCTGGGCCAGGGAAGTGTGGAACTCAGAGCATAGAGAAAGGAGAGGGATGAGGAGATGATGAAGTATTTTTTCTTTTAAATTTCTTTTGGCTGTTTATAGGTGTAATCCTACAACTGCAGTGTAAATCCTGCACAAGCCCTAGCGATTGCTGCAGCTGGAGGTCTCTAGGTGGTTTTGTAACCTCTCTGCTCTGCTTCAGCTGCTGAAAACCAGGAGGGGAGGGGAGGAAAAGGAAGGAAGGGAGGGGAAAGGGGAAAGCTGGCCTCTAGCAAAGATCCTGATCCAAAAGCCAAAAGATTTTCCCAGCATTTGGTGCCTCATGAGCGCTGTCCAAAATAAGGGGGAAGGTGGCATTGGCTTGCTCCAAAACTCCTTTCCTCTCATGGTGTCCCCCTATACTGGGTGTGTGTAGGGGAATGAGGTGTGCTGTGATCCAGCACCCACAGCTGGTGTAATGGCCCAGGTTGCTGTGAGCAGGAGCTAGCTACAGCTTTTAACTCCGGCTGTCCTAGCATGCAAGCAGGTCCACCTGGCACATAGCAGCACACTTGCCTGCAGCACAGCAGCCAAAGGTAAGGGTGGGACCAGCTTGTGCCTTGCCATGCAGCCCTAAATACTTTGGTGAACTGTCTTACAGCTCACATGGGGAGTTTGCCCAGGGAGTTTGACCAGTCTGTCAGATGCAGACATTCAAGGGTCAAATGGTCCTTTCTGATCTGATAGTTCAAACCTTAGTAAAACTCCAAACTATCGTATGTATGTTTAAAAATATTTTATTTCCATTTTCCTTTTTTTTTTCATTGAGACCAATTAATGATGGAAGAGGGTGGCAACCTGTCCCTTCATTCTGGAGTTTGGGACTTGCTCGTAGAGTGTCCCCAAATGCTTGACCACACCAGGACACCTCTGCTGCTCTCTCTCTCTGCTTTGGTGGAGCTTCCAAAAGGAGACATAGGATATGTGAGCAGAGGGACAGCATGCTTTAGTCGGTGGAGTGTGATGATTTTCAAGGGATGCAAATGAAGAATGCAGAAGCAGTCTTGTGCCAGCATTGCTGCATGCAGGGCATGGTTTTGCCCGTGGAGCGGTGCCAGCTTGGAGAGGAGGCAACATGGGTGCATGCTTGCAACCTGCTTAGTTAAATGGGCGGCTCACGCCTTGGAATGCATCTGTGCAGCACCTAACCCAATGGGACTTCTAACTGCAACCATAATAGAAATAACATATAGTAATAAAGTAAATAGACAGTAAAACTGTCTTCTATAATGTTATTCTCCAGGCTAAATGAGATGCCAAAAATGAACAAACAGCCTCCAAGTGATATTAAAATGTCTTTCACTTTTAATAATTTAAGGGACATACTAGTGAAAAAGATAAGAAAACTTTAAAATACATTATTTTTCAGCCTGATGGTCTCTTCCTCAGACTCTCTCTTGTATGGTCCACTGAGGACTCATTGATATATCCTAGGCTGAAGCAGAGCATTTTAATAAGTTATTGGGACAAAAAGTTGTCCTCTTTATTTTATTTAGTAAGTTTGCCTTCAGAAAAAATGGTTTGGTTTGGGGAGTTTTGAGTCTTTAAATAAATTTCCTTCCTCCTTCCCTCCTTCTCTCCTTTCTTCATCCCTCCCTCTCATCCCTTCCTTCACTCCCTACCTTCCCTCCCTCCCTCTCTCCCTTTTTCTCCCTTTCTCTCTCTCTTTCTTTCTTTCTCTCATTCTTTTTCCTCATTCGAAAAGCCCTAGACTGTCTCCTTGAGTGTTAAGGACAAACTGGCAATAATTTATGTTATAGCGTGATATGAAAAAAATTACATTACACTATAAATTATAATATGAAGGGTGAAATGCCAGGAAGGATGCCAAATGCCGGTGGAAGTCCCATTAGACAACAGAGTTCTATTGCCTACCGCTCCCCACAGAAATCTTAGAAGGTTTGCATGAAACTGTTTGCTGTGAGGGGGGAGAGGCTGGAGGGGGGAAAAAGAAGAAATATAATATAACAGATAAAATGTATAATCAGTCAACTGGAGATAGGAATTTTTTACTAATGCCTAAAAAGAAAGGTGACTTTTGTATAGAGCTATAGCAATTTCGAATGCGGCCACCTGGGATATTGTAATGTTGTCTCAAGCTGGAACAGGGGCTGTGGGGAGGAGCTGTGTTGTGTGTGCGTGTAGTGCTGTTTTTTGAGGGGGTTTTGGATTTTATCCTCCCAGAGAAGTCCCTGTGGGAGTCATAGAGGTTCCTCAGGGCTTGAGGTAGCCCTGCTCATTTCTGTAGTCTCAGGAGGCTGTTAAAGGCTATGCCAGGGGCTGTCTGAAACCATGCCACACTCTGATCATTCTTCTCTGGGAACAGGACTAATTAGGGGTGGAAATTAAGAAGGGCTTTCAGAGAAATAAAAGAAATAAAAGACAGAAAAACAGATTATTATTTTACTTTCAAAAAAACTAGAAAACCCCCAACCATACCCAACATCCCAATCAATGGAGAGAAAAGCAACTTTGAGTGCCTTATTGAACTGACCTACAGAAAAACCTTCAGAGCTTCAAGCCCAAACAAGTCCCTGATAAGATGTGAAATGCAATGGAAAAATCATTTAGAGAGAACAACAGAGAAGCTGATTTTGCTCTAGTTTTACAGGTCGGTTCAATAAGGGTTCCTGAACTGTCTTTTCTATGTAATTCTAAAGAAGGGTCATTTAATTAATATATTTATCTGGAGGAAGAAAAAAGAAGAGCAAGGGGGAAGAAAAACAAACTTAAAACAAAGATTGTATTTCACATTGAGCATTGCAGGTCTTAGTCGAGTCTGTCTAGCATGAGCTTTCTGGGTACCCACAACCCTTCCTTCCACACAGTTGCTCTCTCAGCTTCATCCTTTAATTTGGTGTATAAATTATCACAAAAATGATGGCATCCAGAGAGGAAAAACACATCCAAGCACATTTCTTACTCATGTTTTCCTTCTTTAGCTCTTTGTGATTCATTTACTGCATTTTCAACCAGCGCTCCTTGTTTTATGAGAAGTTGAAAGACAGCACAAACGTTTTATTATCTTATTGCCAGGCTCCAGAAGAGTATCTGGCAGTGTTCAGGATACCTCCTGCTGTGGGACTTGTGGATGTGAAACTGTGGGGCTCAGTCCTTGGCTCTGCAACATCACTCATCCCCGCTCCTTCTTCCTGCCTTTGCTGCGAATACCCCCAGGCATGGCACAGCTGTGCAAACCTCAGCACACCGCAGACTCCCGAGTTTGGAGCATCTCCACGGCCTCTGGTGGAGGGACCTCGGGCTGAAGCTGTCTCTCTATCTCTTGACAGCTCTATTTCTCATGAGGCAGGGCTGCTAAGGGGACATGCAGGAAAACAGGTCATCTGCCTCTAAGTTTGAGCAGGGGAGACTATGCCCATCTCTCACTGCCCAGCCTGGGACACTGAACGGGTGCATTTGGTGATAAAGACCCGGTGTCTCTGCAAGACCCTGCTTAACCTGGGCACTAAAGCCTTTTTGCACCACTGTAGGTCTAGTCCTGCCTCAAAGAGACAAAAACTTTCTGCAGCCCCAAGTAACCTGAGAGGGTTCCCTGTGCAGTACCCTGTGAGCTTTCTATCTAGACCACTGTTTAGGAACTACAGTAATAACTATAATAGTAAGGTTTTGTGTGCAAGGATAGGGTAAAACCACTTTAAATAGCATGCGGGCCCTCTGGTGGTGTTCCCCATTTAAAAGCCATGCTGGTGAAGGCAGCACTGTGTCTGGAGCTGGGTCTGGCATGTTTATGTGCATGTTATAAATGGAGTTATTGGTGCCATCTGTGTTCCTATAGCTTTTCCATGTTATTTTTGTATCACTGAAAGATGGAGAGCATTTCCCCCTGCCCCCTTCCTAACAAGACATTTATAAAAAGGGTGTTCTGCACAGAGAGAGGAGAAGGGTTAACAGAAAAACTTTTCAAGGTGAGAGGGAGAGCTAAGCCTTCATGATCTCAGGGAAATTGCAATTGAACAGCGAAGTGGGGAAAAAGGCTTTCTTCCCCCATCCCACCAAAATCCGGTCTGTCTCAAAAAAAAAGAAAGATTTTATTTTTTTTCATGTTCTTCCAAATATCACTTCTGCTTGTCACAATATTTATAAAAACCCTTTTGCTATCTCAAGCTGCACAGCCTTTGGCTCAGGTTCTTGCTTATGCAAAACAGGGTCATAAACATGTCACTGCGTATTTGATAAATCCATCTTCCTCTTGTCATTGTCACCAGGAAGCTGAGATGACGGGAGATTACTCCATCAAATCGCTGTGGAAACGCCTGCCAAAGTTTATGAATTTTCATAGGATGTAAGTCCTCTTTAATGGGAAGTGGGGCCCAGTGAAAGCTTACTATTTTTAAGGAAAAGCACATGCATCTGTGTGTCTGCATCTGTGTGTGGGAATATACTGTATGGTCAAATCTTTACCTAACATACATTAGGAGTTATGCCAATACATCCCAGTCGAGAGCATCGCTGTGAGTTTGTGCCTATTTCCTTGTGTCTATTTCTCTCTAGAACCCCAATTCACATTTGTATTAAGGTTCCCTTAAACCATACTGGATGTGTAACAGGGATGTTAAATAAGTGCAAATGCCATTAGAGTGTTTTTACTGATCTAACACATTTCCTGTGAGCATTTTCATTACTACATTTTGACATGCTTGTCTCTGCCCCCCCCTCCTTTTTCTGCAATCTAGTGAAGATACCAGCCCATCTTCAGTGAGAATTGCCTCTATGTCAGGGTTCAAAGGCCAGCTGGCTTTCTCTTTCTGTAGCAAAGCTTAAAAGCAAACACGATTCACGGTTTTCTAAATACGAAAAGTGTCCTTTCTCACTCCTCACTACAGTAAAAAATGGCTGAAGGGATTATGCTCAAACTTTAGCAAAATAGGAGCAAATAGATAAATATGGATGTTAACCTTCAGGTATGAAACTCAGTTGTGCCAAGCACTGAACACTGCTGAGAAACTGAGAGGTGCTTTTGGTGTGGCAGCACAATGCTCAGTGCAGGACTGAGTTCCTCTCTGGAGGATGTCGGTGCATCACGGTGAATGGCCAGCTTATGGAGACAGACCAGAGCAGATCTGGCTGCTGCTTTGCAGGACAAGGAGATATCAGCTAAAATGTTGTAGAGAAATCACTGGAGTGTTAGTGGGAAGGAACTTCCAAAGGTCTCTGGTCCCATATCTCCCTCAAAGCAGGGCTGTCACCTGCACATGGTCAGGTTAGCAATGCCTTGGTCTAGCTGTGTCTCAAGAGTACATGAATGGGATTTAGAGAGTTCACGAGTGCCTTACAGAAATTCAGTAAGGTCAGGTACCTGAGACCTCTTCCACTTGCCTCCCTTGGCAAGCTGGAGATGGGGAACGTGTCTGTTCACAGGGCCCAGGGGATCTCGAGCCTTAGGGTCACACAGCGAAGCCATGCTTAAAGCACCACACAGATCAGGCTTAAGCTGAGTTGTTGCCTGGAATGCAGGGGTGCAGCTTATGTGGGCACACCTGAGCTCACCCTCCAGCACGTTGCACAGGTACCGCTGGCAGCTGAGCTCTGCAGAAACACTGAGCTCAGGACAAACTAACGGCTGGTGACGTCTTCAGCAGTTCAGTGGGATTTTTTGCAACTTTTCACTGCCATCCATGCTGCTGCAATTGCACAGCTAACACCCAACCTGGGGAGCTTAGAGCTAGCTCTGCTATGTAGACTTATCTTTCGGAGTTTAATTTTTATTTATGACCTATGGTAATGTGTCCTATGATCCCAGAGCCTTCTCTTCACATTGAAGTTGTTTTGCCTTCACTTTCCTGCATGTTCAAGTAGTGCAACCTCCTGCTGGGGCAAGAGTATGGAAAGCTTTTAAGCCACTACCTCTGTCTTACTCTAGTATTACTGCAGTGCTAACAAAATCAGAACCCTCCCCAAATAGCTGCCCAAGTATGAAACTGCAAAAAGGGGAAGACATAGCTGTTTCTTAGCATCCCAAAGCTTAAAGGGAGCTAACCACACACCTTTGATCCTCATTGCAGCAGTTACTGCAGTATGTGCAGCCTCTGTGTGTTGGTGCATTTACCCAAACAGGGAGCTGAGTAGTGACTCTGGCTCAGTCTTTATCAAAGTAACCACTATTTATAACCTGTCTGCGCTGTGTATATCTGTGTACGCAGGTAAACCAGTGCGGTGTCCAGGAAAGCTGGACTTCAATGGGATTTTCATCCAAGCGATCACATGACGGGAGAGGTGCCAATTTTCCTATTTGCCTGTCAGGACCTTCGGTGAGCAGTTTCCCCATGCAGTGATATCAGAGGATGATGTTACCTGTGCTAGGGCTTGCAGTACCCCTATCTGGGCTTCTGTGACTAACACATTTGCTTTCTAACTCCTGCCTACTTTATACTCCCATTGCTTCACCTCCACAAATTTCCTACCAAAACTGAGAGTCTTGATCATTAGAAGTAAACTCCACTGCACATATTGGGTGAGATCCCTTCCCTGGTATCTTAAGACAGTGTTGTGCATTTCAGCAGTCCTCAAAGCATTTTAGAGATCGTGCACACTGAATTGCATTACCAAGCCACTAGGAAGTGGAGGAAGACTAACAGGAAAAGAGGGAAAATCTGGCAAAGCATTACCTAATACCACAATTCCATATATTTTCTAGAAGCTGCTGATAGCCTTATATTTTTCATTTGGGGTGAGGGCATACAGCATAAGGAAGTCTAATAAAAGCAGGAATATAACCTTGATTTGGTAATTCAAAATTTTCTGCTTTGCAGTGAAGGCTGGGATTCTATCTCGTTGTTTTGCAAGCAAACAGGAGCTTATCGTTCTCAAACTTAGCATTCTTACTTTTGGAGGATGGAAGTAATTTTCAGAGAATTTACAAGAGAAAGCTATTCATTAGCTTATAAGTTAAAATTAATTAAAAATTGGATGCTTTAAGAAATGTAACATCTGTGCTCACATTCTCTTCATCCAAACGATGTCAATAAGAACAGCTCAGACTTCAAACTTTCTGTATAGTTGCAGTTAATTGAATTCTTATGCTTGGTGTATTCTTGAAGAAATTAGGAAGTAATTAGGCTATGCTATTAACAATTGCATCTAATTGATCTGATGGTATAGCCAACAAACAGGCCAAGGTCAACAGCTTATTCAGCTCTTAAGCTTGATGTGATCTCAGAGATGATATAATGGACTCGGTCCCGTCCTCTGTCATGAATTTGCTTGCTGGAGTTCTGCTGGCTGTACTGGGAGTTATGTCACTTTCTTTGGGCCAAACCTACCTTCTACCATACAAAGTCCACCACTGTATGCCAGGTTGGGCATCTGTGCTTGGGAGACTTTGCGTGGCCTTGCACCTCACACGGCTAGGCAGCACTGCAGCAGCTTCTCAACTCTACCCACAGCAGGGTATCCTACAAGCCCTTTGGGTGGCTCTGAACCAGGTCTCTACTTGTAGGGCTAAACCAAGTGGGCAACTCTCAATGCATAAACCAACTGTATGATTGGAAAGGGATGTCCCAGACCTTCACCCTCCACTAACCCATGTTACCCAGTCACTAAAAAGGCAATCAAAAAGTAAAGGCTAAATTCAGCGATATAGTTTGGCTGCTCGCATGGCTGTAGCTCTGAGCAGCAGTTACAAATCCAGTTTAACAGGCCAGCACTCTGACTCTTTGCATTGATCCAGCACACCAGTGGATTTGTTCTTAAAGAATGAAGTCAAAATTCCCTTTGGCTTTGCCAGGGTCTGGTTTTCACCCTGCAGAGCTACAAATCAATAGAAGCATTGGAAGGCAGAACTCACTGTAAATGCCTCTGAAGGGGGAGGTATGGAAAATGCAATTACCCAGAGAAGGAAACAACAAGACAAGCTTTTTATATTTACCCTTCTTGGTTTTTTTTTCTTTTCCTCTCCTGGTGGGGAGTAGTATCCCAGGAATAGACAAGAAAAAGCATTTGGAGCATTTTATAATTCATCCAAACTGAACTAGTAAGAATGTAGGAAATTTTTTTACAGACAGAATCACAAAGATGCAGATGTGTGACACCTTAATATTTTTCAGTCTGTTCAGCAATGCCATCATTATTAAAAAAAAAAAAAGAAATCTGTAAAAACTGTCATAATGTGGGATTAGAAGAACATGACTCTGTTACTTCATGGTGTCACTGATAACCAAGCATCAATGTTAGTAGTGTTAGTAGTGGGTATGGCACAATAGTTGTCTTCAGGTGCCTTAAAAATAAATTGCTATGAGGATTATGATGGAATCCCTTTAAGAATATTAATGTTAAGTTTCTGGTATATATTCTTAACTTCTAATATCATTTTAATAGGGAGCTTGGTTTCTTGGATGCTGTTCTGTTTTGCCTTTGTACACACATTGCAGTGAGCTGCTTTGGTGTTGCTGTTCTTCACCCAGAGGTAGCCCTACTTTGGTCCTTCTGGAAAAGGAAAGAGCACAGGACATGGTTTTCTGTACATACGTAGATCAGTTCCTGTGTTTTAAATGCAGCTACCTCTGGGGTTAAACACGACAGCTTTTTAACAACTTTCAGTAGTGAAGGATAGCTTCTGCAAGTCAAACTGATTGAGGGCTATGTGACAAGGGGAAGGGGGAAGCAAACACCATGAATTATAGATGGCAATCTGTCTATTTTACCATTACATATCCACAGTTGGAGCAGATTCATTCCTTTTGCACCTCCTTTTGTACAGTCGTCCCCATTGTACGTTCATTTCCATTGTTTCTCCTTACATGTATTGTACATTCAGACCCTGTCTCAACTGTACATTCAGGCTTCGTTTGCAGGAGATCCATCCATGGGCTCAGCTGTTTCACAAACAGATCTAATAGCTGTAGTGTGCTCAGATGAGCATGATGGGTAATAGCAGAGCAGATTGAACTATATTGTCCCAGGAGTTCATATATTTTTATACACTCATAGGGTACACATCATCTTGCTATGACAATGAGGCTAAGTCAAGCATCTCGGGAATGCAATAAAGCAGATTACAATACCGTTCTTTCACTCATTTTCAGTACACTTCCCCTCCCACTTTCTTTTAACAACGTTAATCAATGCCAGGCTACTTTACACCCAGTTCCCAAATGGTGGCTTGCTCTATGCTCTCACCCTCCCCCCAACACAGACATTTAGCTCTTATCCCTCCTGAAAGAGGCTTCCATGGAGATAAAACTAGGAATTTGTTAAGTATCAAAGAAAGTTAAGGACATGAATTTCAGCAGAAAAACTCCCAGCAAATCAGGCTTAAAAATCGTAAGGTTAATAATTTTTTCCTTCCCCAAGCCATGTCACATTATTAAGTGAAATAAAGCTGACAAAGGATGTCATATTCAAATAGCCAGCTTTCTCATTTACTGCATTATTATTACCATACACCTTTCTCATGCAGCCATGCTAGGCAATTAAGAGCCCAATTCTCCCCTCAGACACAGATGAGGGGCTCCCCAGCATCTTGGTATGAGCTATGGGTGTTCCTCCAGAGAGTGAAGATGTGACCCCAGATGGGTGAATCACAGACTTAGCCAAAAGCTGGAGGAGAGCACTTGTGTCCTCTCCCCAGTCTGTGCCCACGTAACCAAGTGACAGCTGCATTCATCTCTTGTCATCTGATGCTTGTCCGCTTCCAGTTTGGGCAGAGTAATACTCAGTTCTCATGTGCCTCAAGCAGGTAAATTGGCCCATGCTTTTCTTTGCTGGTTCCCACTGTAGTATTCCCGATCCCAAACATTTAAAATCAGGAGTAAAGCTTTACAGAAGCACTAAAGCTGCTTAAAACCTTGAGGTTTTTTTTAACAGACACAAACGGCATTCTTTGAGTTGCATCGTGTCTTGCCTTACCTGTTCATTTTTTTTCATTCCTCCAAGAGCTGAGGAATGGGGGGAGAGAGAGGTCCAGTGACTATGACGTTTTGAAACTTACAGCAAAAATAAGTGTACAATGCTCAATTCATTACAGGGTTGCAGGTGCTAGTTTTAAAAAAAATACACTAAAAGTGATGAAATTTATGGCAAGGTAAAATTTACTACTGCAAATGACACACTGTACAACGTCAAAGTCAATGAAAAGCTGAAATCATTTGTTCACACAGGGCACAGCCTCTCCAGGACTACAGACGTGCAAGAGCAGGATAGACAAACTTTTGTCCAGAACTACACAGATATAGCTGATCCTGTCTTCTCACAAGAAAAATAAGCTCTTTCTAGGTGCCTTCTAGCCCAACAGTTGTGACAGTCTGTGCACTCAATTCCACTTTGCATTCAGATAGTCTTTCCCACCTTGAAAGATCCCACGGAGTGCAGCAAACCATATATAAGGAAACACATCTTCCCAACACTGACATCCGCCTGTCCCGAGGTAGCCACAAGCATCTACCTTAATGACCCGCAGCACCACCAGACAACTAATATCAGAGAGAGTCTGAGATGATGGGCTGGTGTAAAATGAGCCGGAGCAGGCTCTGCATAGATTTACACCAGTGGAAAGTCGGTACCAGGCACAGAAAATCGTTACTAGATGTGATGGAAAGTAAATGTGTACCTTGGAAGGCCAAATACTGGATTGGAATTGGAGATTAATTGTAACATAGATGGAGCTTTAGAAAATGTATCGTAACGTACAATCATCCTAATGATATTGACTCCTCTCACAAGGGTGCTGTGAAGCTTCATGCAGTCCTATCACTGAGGTATTCAGAGATGTTTTGCAAGTAGGAGCCATAGGAGTGCAACTCAGAAAGGACACTGCCTTCATCTTAATGTCCCTTGTAATAAAGAAAAAGAGAGAAAAAGATAAATCTGGGAATGATGGAGAAATAAGCTAGTTTGACAAATTGGCTGTGATTTCCTCTCTTTCTTTTCTACACTCTCTCTGCTCCACCACTCATCTTTTCCCTTCTGGACCCAACAGGACAAACACAGAAGTATCAATTCCCCTGTTATATCTGTCTTTTCCTCCATTTATTAAAAAGAGATTGTTGTGTTCAGGGTATAACATATGTAAAATAGACACCAGCTAGGAATTAAACCATATCCAGATTCAGGAGGACTCAAGGTCAAAGCTTAGCCTGAACTTCGCAAATACACTCCTGAGAAGGACACCGCATTGCCAAAATCTTATAAATCAGGCTCCAAAGTGACAGAAACTTCCCGACATCGTGATGGCAATCAGATAAGGTTGGCATTTTTTGTGAGATTTTTACCTGATATGGGGCAAATGGATACAAATCAACAGACCATCGCTCCTTTGCACATCTCTGATTCAGGCCACGTATTTTTAACACTCACAAATGACTTGGAGTGCTTCTTTATCCCAACCACCAGAGTGGGTCACTTCGAGATATATAAATGCAAACACTTTTCAGTCACGTTTCCCTCTCCTTCCCCTCCCTTTAGTGAACCCTCCCCACATGTTATTATAGTTTATTTCATTAGCAATAAAAGATACATCGGAGTTCTGGAAAAAAGATCTTGATTCATTTAGTGGTAAATTCAGTGTATGTTCAATAAGACCTGCATTTCCTAATCCCTTGTGCCTCACTCAGCTAAGCCAGTCCTGAATCCCAGCCCCTGGTCAGAGCTGCCTTCATCACACTGTACACACCAGCTTCCCTGTAATCAGGCTGAGTCTATCTTACCGACACCGACGTATTTAGGCTTCTTGTATCTATTGGCCATGGATTTCCATTTGGTCTGATGTGCCTAAGATGGATGCGCTGGCTGCACTGCTTCAATACTGTCCTCTGATTGTTAATGTTTCAGTTCCAACAGCGCAGCACTGGTTATGCTTATTTTTATTTTTTTTGTAAGACCATCTGACTTTGTTTGCTAAATCAGATGTGACAGGCAGGGATTGCATCATGGTTTTACAACCACTTGTTCACTTACTCGCTGTGCGAATGTTTAGTTAGGCTGGAGCAGAGGCAGTGCTGAATATATCTAAGTCCCACGGTTCCGCTAAGCAAAGAACCTGGCTCTTTTCAAACCCATTTCCAGGCATCCAGTAAGAAATTACATAGTGCATGTTGGCTGGGTTTTGGGAAGGAGGGAAGATAGGGGAAAGAAATAAGAAAATGAACTGTAAGATACAGAAGAGTCACAGTGAGCTGTTAGTGGGACTGAGGAAGACACTGTTATCTTTAAACTTGTGTGTCTCACGGTCCTGTTATCATTACCACACGATGCAATCTTAAAACATATATCTACACTAGTAAATTAAACCAGTCAAGGCCTGTTTTCTGGCCCGAGGAACAAGTGACACAGTACAGCTTTTATCCACCTACCTAAAATCTCTTCCACCCAGAACAGGGTGAGTGAATCTAAATTTCTTCCCGAAAATGATGCCTGGCCCATAACAATCTGTATGGCCACGGCACAGTGCCTGGGTCCATGCCTTGACTTGGTTTAGCTAATAGATATAGACAAAGCCACAGTGTTAAGCCTTTGTCCCCATTTCAAAATTTGGGGAAGGAGGAAAAGCCCATCCAACTACCTCTCGTATCTGAAAAATCCCCTCCAACTTATACTCCAGTACCTAGCTGTAAATTCAAGAAAAACCCAAACTTCATAAGAAGATAGTTCCAAGAGGATGAAATTGTCATGGAAGGAAAGGATTCGTGTTGTGCTTGAATCCTGATGATTAAAAGAAGAGCAGAGCCTAAGTCATATCCAGATGGAGATTTGAAGTCCCTACACATGGGTATTCTGGGCTTTAGAGTTTTTCCTGTTACAAAGAATTGAGAGCAGAATGGGACTGCAGCACAGAAATATGCATATCCAGGGAAGATCAGAGATGTTTGAGCCTGAGAAGCGGCTCCAGATTCATCTCTTATCAAGATCACCCTGTATAAAAAAAACCTGTATGTGAATATCAGGCTAGGTCTCACTCCTGGGCACAAGTGTTAGAAAAAGGGCAGATACCCGCAAATCTGTCAATGGGCAGAAAAGAATGAATGGTAGTGAGGGGCTGAGGTAACTGTAAATTCAGAACAAGGGAAAACATTATTATGGTAAAAGCAATTCGGGCAATGGAGTGAAGTGCGTGGGAATGGAGGAACCTCTTGGCAGCAGTGTTGCTCAAGGCTGGACAAGATACTAATTTATCAGCGGAGGCTGGTCATGTCAATGTAAATCCTGCTACTGCAGAGAAGTGAGGTGCTCTGCTACTGCCTAAACCTGCAAGCCCTGAACTTTGCCTAAGCCCCTCCCAGGTGCTGGATCTTTGCATCTTTGTGAAGTTATCCATTTCCAAAAAAGTGCAGAATTTACTACAGGGAGAAAAAAATGGAGCCCAAGTGCCATTAATAGGATCTATGGCAGCATTCTGTAATACATCACTCCTACTTATAACATAATAGCCGTATAACTCATACAAGGCTCTGGCTCATGTGAGACATGGAGGTCTACATTACACAGGGGAGGAATAAGCAACACAGTCACATATCCTGTAGCTGGGTAAGATTACAACACAAGCAGCAAGCTTTCCAGGCCCTAAATGCTGGAGGAAAGGACAAGGCATAAGAACAGTTCAATCTCTGATTTTTATGAAAGCTAGAGCATTTTCTTTGCAGGAGAACTGCAGCAATTCTCTGCAAAGCTCTGTGTGTATGTGTGTGTGATCAGCAATAATTGTTAGTTGCCTTAGCAGTGAAAGCAAGGAATGAATTGGTGATGGGAATTAAATTTGCCTTTTTCTTCTCTTGAGAGAAGAAAAAGTGAATGGAGAGGTGAAATAAGACATATTCTCAGATGTGGTAAATTGCTACAGCTCGGCTGAAGGTAAGGGAGCTCTGTTCCTTTATACCAGCTGAGGATATATTAAAGAATAAAAATACAAGCAAAACTTTATTGTTACAGACCAGGCTTCTTTAAGGAAATAGAGAGCTCCGAACTTGCAGTATGATAGCTTTTTTGCAATCCTCAATTCACATGGTTAGGCATAGCAGGGTGACCAACTTCAGATCAGCCACAAAACATGTACAGTCTGAATCCAGTCCTTGATTTTTTTTTTTTCTTTAAGACCTAAATTCAAAGCTTTGGGCTTCCACTACAGTAGGTGAACATTACAAGTAGCTACAAGTGAACCTTTAAAGGCTTGAGCCTTTCAGAGAAAGCAACCTTTGCCATGGAGACTCAGTATCAGACCTCAATAATTCATGCATTTTAAGCCCAGAAGAGACTGGTGTGACAATCTAAGCTAGCCTGCTACATAAAACAGGCCTTCAGACTTCTCTGAATTATTTCCTATTTCAAGTCCAAGAGCTATTGTCAAAGGAAAATATATATTTTAGAAAAACTTCCGATCCCATTTTAAAGTAGCTAGTAACAGGTTATGTTCTATAGTCCTTGGTAAAGACTTCTAATAGATAATTACTCTTAAAAGGGGCACCTTATTTCCTCTTAGCATGTCAGGCTTCATCTTCTAGGATTTGGTTCTTTCTACATCCCCATCTGCTAAAATAGGGCGCCCTGTATTCTCACATTTCTATTCCACAAAAAGTGATTAAATCAACTTTTAGTTTTCTCTTTGAGGAGCTAACTAGTGCTTTTAGTCTCTTATGATAAAACTGGCATATGACAGATGTATGTAAAACTGAGTATCTCAGGGAAGATGAACAGAGAATAGTCATTCGCTGCTTCTCCCAGTGTAACAACTGGGGGCCATCGAAAAAAATTTTCAGGCAGCACACTTAAAATGGATCCAGGGAAGTTCATTTTTAATGGGACCCCGTCAGGTGGTGAAAGTCCTTTCTGCAGAACATATAAATAGGCCCAAAAGTCATTAGATGTGTTCTCCTTGCCTTGTTTTCTTCCCGTCCCCCAAGTATCTGTTCCTGCCAGTCCCATGGCAGTGTTGCATGTGCCTCCATTTATCTGTAGGTTTAGATGTTTTGTGGGTCAGGTCCAAGCTTCAAATTGGGAAACACTTCAATAATAGATAATGAAGAAAAGACTATGTGTCTTTAACAGGATTAGTTCTAGTATTTGCCAAATGTTCAAAGTAGCACAAATAGCAATGAGGAGGCTCCTTTCCATGCTCAGTATTTCATGGCTCAGGTCCAGCCCCGGAGATCTGAGTAGAGGCTACAGCTTCAGTGGGAAGTTTGAGGTCCTGAGTAGGAGGTGAGAATTATGTGTTTTCGTGGACATGAGCTGCAGAGCCTATCCAAAAAGACAGTGCTTGTGGATAGTCTTCTGCAGCATGGAGCTTCCCGTGAGTGTCCTCCCTGGCAGCCTGGATCTGTGCGCATGGAAGCAGGTGTGAATACACCTGCATTGCAGCTGGCCAGAATGAACATGCACAAAAGGAGAAGGATTAGTCTTATCGTTCTCCATCCCCAGCCTGGATGACAGGGAGGATGGCTCAGAGCAACAGAGGTTAAAAACCAGAAAGCCTGCCCTGGAATTAAGCCATAAGGTCTGGCTGGACAGGGAGAGGAAGGGAGGGTATGGATAATTGCACCCATAGAGCAATTAGATTTACAAGGAGCAGTGGAGCTCCTCTTCAGTCCCAGGAGTGTGATCAGTTGGCAAGAACAACCCCCCTGGAGTTGCCTTATTGCTATTATGAAGCCAAGTCTTTATTTTTTATTTTATTATTTTTTGTTTATAAATGAAATATTTAAGTGCATGACTGATCGCCAAGATCTGCTAGTTAGTGCCAGCTTCAGCCACAAGGTGCCAAGATTAAAGATTCATCAAAGGCAAAGGATTAACCCACCCTGCTGGAATGCCAAGTAGCTGGTCAGGAAGAGGATGCAGCACTAAAGGACCGAGCAAATCCCTCTTTGCTTAGCTTGTTCTCTAGAGCCGGGGATTTGGTGTCTCCCCCTTCACTCTGTCACTGCTTAGTTCCTTTACCCTTCTGTACCTGTAACTTGCCTAGGAGGAAATGGCTGACGCCAACATTAAAAAATACAAATACTCTGCTAGCATGGAGTGTTCTCCTCTTAAAGAGAGATGGTTGCAAAGGTGACATCTCCAATGTCTGGTGTTGGGGATGCAACCTCCTCTGTCTCACTGTGTCTTATGGACAATGGGCTCAGATGTCACCTCATGCACAGACCACACAGGTCCAGGTTTCCAAAGGGAGTGGGGCTCCTAATGAGGAGCATAGATGTCTGGTGGTCTTTTCAAAAGCAGCCAAAAAGGAGAAAGCAGAAACCCCATCATCCCTCTTTAGGCAGGATCACCATACATCCACATTTTCCCTTAGAAATCTCCTTTGTTTCTGTGTGGAAATAGAATTTGAGGCTGCTGGACATTTGTCTGAGATTTCTGGGTGCTTGGTAGTATGGACATGTGCAGTTATATAGTCACACCGATTGCCCCTGTGTGGATCAACACTGAGATTAACACCCAAGCTCCATGGTTGTCCAGCAATCCATGACAGGGGAATGGTGATCTCTTCAGTAGTCTAAATTTCTTTGAAATCCCTCTTCCTAACTTAGGACTGATGGTTTACAGAACGCACAATCACATGCCAAGATTTACAAAAGTGGTTGGTAGCTTTTAAGTCCTTCTTTGTCTTCTCAGGCATATTAAAGCGGCATCGCTATTAGGGGAGTATGTTTTGTGGCTTTTGGAAGTCCAAAACCATTGCCAGGGTCTTAAGCTGCAAATCTGAAATTGTTCTCCCTCCTTTAAATCTCCACCTGCTAAGTCCTTGCAAACACTAAATTGTTTCAAGAACTCCCCTCGCCCCAGAAGGGACCACAGGAAAGTAGAGCTGTGTAAGCGTTCACTCCCTTGCAACACCCTACAGGGCTCTGCAAGCCAGTTAGCTCACTGTTCAGCTTAATGGGATCTGTCAAGAGATGGAACAAATGGGGCAGGAGAGGAGCTGCCTTGGACATACATGAGTTCATTCCAATAAGTTCTGTCTGTCTGACTATAGCCTGCCTGTCCCCCCACACCACTGAGGCTTGTTCCAGTAGGATAAATACATCTGCTCCTTGCTTCTCACATGGCAGTGCTTTCCCTTCCCTTCCCTTCCCCTTCCCTTCCCTTCCCTTCCCTTCCCTTCCCTTCCCTTCCCTTCCCTTCCCTTCCTTCCCTTCCCTCCTTCCCTTCCCTTCCCTTCCCTTCCCTTCCTTCCCTTCCCTTCCCTTCTTTTTCCTCTTCGTTGCTGCCAAAATAAAATAATGGGCAGGGTTTTGGGAAGACTTGAAATTTTGCTGGCATCTGGTTAGATAAAGTTTCCTTCTCTATTGCTCTTCCCATGTCTCTTCTGTAATGTAGCTAAGGAGCCCAACAATCTGCCTTCCCTGCCAGATACTATCATGCAATTGGAAATCCTATTGTTTTCTTTAGGCAGATGGTGATTCTCATCCTTTGATCCTTTCACTAAACTCATTAGAAAACCTGGCCTCAGATCAAACCTTAAAAAGAAGAAAAAATCAGAGAGAGAAATAAATGCTACAGTGATGAAGGTACTATGTAAGACATTGGATAGAACAGAGTAGAAGCACCTATTTTCTCTCTGCTTTTGTAACAGGGATTTTTACTCTCTGAGGTCTGCAACTTTTTTTAATACTAATCAGATTGCACTGGTCTTTGTACACACATGCATACACAGACATATATATGTGCGTGTGAATGTGTGTGTATGTTTGTGTGTGTAAAAGAAATCAAAGGCACCTCTACTTGCTTCAGCCCATGCGTGGAATATAAGAGCCTGGTACAGGACTCACTGCACTGAACTGTGTGCTCCTCTGGTACACTTTGCTGTATGTTGATAAGCGCTCCGCTGTATTTCTCGTTTTGAAAATAAAGGGTATTTTCAGTGGTTTGGGCCATAAGAAGCAGGATGAATCACAGCAAAGTGACGGCTGACTTGGCCTCTGTGCTTATCAACCTGAGTCCAACCTCTCTACACTTGGCAATGCAAAGTGAGCACAAAGAGTGTGCCCAGCCGTGAGTTATCAGCATAGCTCAATGCCCCTCCCTTGTGTAGAGGCTGATTTATCATGTTGTGCAGGGAAAAGGTCCCAACTATGTATTTGAGAGAGGAGGATGGAGACAGGAGGAAGTTGAGCAGCACACTCTTGTTCTCCATTTTGCCTGCTGGAACAAACCCGAGGATCCACCTATACAACAGGACCACTGTGAGGTGACAGCAATGCACAACAGTCTTCCTCTAGTGCCCGAATTAAGGTGGCATAAAGGGCCACAGATACGTCCAAGCAGGAGGTGTTGCAACACAACCTATGTTGAACAGAGCTCATTGGCACAAAGCTCAAGTGGATTTGTGTGACTTAAAACATTTGAGATGTGTGAGAGTGGTGGTCTCCACAGCCCCTCTTTTCTACTGGGGTAGGGGGAAGAATGTGGAGGATTGTCCTCAGATCCCCTAAGAGCAAACGAAACCATCCCTCCCAGAGGCAATGAGCGGCTACCTGTATGGTACTCCATCTCCCAGGCTGAATTAGGAGGTGCTGGACACCCCCAGATCCCGTCAGCGGGTCACAGGTGTGTCATTCATCCCAAACACCAACCCAGTGGGGTTTTCTCTGTAGCACAGGCTGGGAGTCAAATACTGTGGCTGGACTTTTTTTTTAATGGATTGTATAATTTTATGACTGTCAAGATGAACAAATAATTTGCAATGAATAATTTATCCAACGGATTTTGATTCTTTTGGAGCTTACTGAATATCCATGAGCAGACCTTGATTTCAGCTGGCTTATTTATTGTTTGAATTTATTTGACATGTTCCCCCCTTTTTTTTTTTTAAAACACTATCAACTGATCAGAGACAGCTCCTGAAAAAGTTTGATAGCCTGAAGTTGAAATTAGTTGTAGCAGCCATGAATCAGGGGGTGGACAGTCCAATGTGTAGAAATTTCACTTGAGCAATTTGGAATTAATTCTCAGACCTTTTACAGATTTCCAATGTGACCTTGGTCAAGGAAGTTAGAAACAATGTAACCACTGAAAAGCTGTCCCTAAGCGACTAATCCAAGGTCTGAGATAGGGAGGAACACAAGAATGGCAAGGCTGGGGCAGCCCAAACATCTGTCTTGCCTGGTATCCTGTTTTTGATTATGGCCAAGAGTATATGCCTAAGAAAAAATATAAAATCAGGGCAAGCAGGCAGAGATTCTTCCCTAAAATATTCATCCTGTCTCCCATGATTTGTAGTTCAAAAGCTCCCCGAGCCAAAGGTGGTGTCTTTCCATTTGGTAGCCCTTATGTATTTTTATTTCACATTAGGGGCATGAACCTGAGGCTGGGGAGGACATTGGCCTCTGGTGTAAATTCTGACTTTTATTCTGTCACAGACTACCTGGGTTACCTTGATCCAGTCAATTAGGATAAGGTTTATTTACCTTACCTAACATTAGCTATTTAAAAGACAGAGCTCAGTGTGAGCTAGCTGGCTAGCTAAAGATGGGGAGGTGTTCAGATACTGTGGGTGAGCAGATGAGCCAGTTGAGACTGATGACTGCCTAGGAGCATCAGGGTGCAGGCAGAGCTCCACTCTTTACAGCAGGGAGGATGCTCCCCTCCTCCAGAGATTTTGATTATCCTCATGTCAGGGGTAAACAACAAGTAAGTGGAACAAACAAACAAGGCGAGATAGCAAACTGAACTGTACTGAGAGGGAACACTGAATCCAGGATTATGTCTGGCTTTGCCCATGAGAGGCAACAGTGTTTTGAAGGCACCAAAGCAAAAGGTAGATTTTAATTCAGGTTCTTTCCATACGCAGGCTCTCTGCTAAGATGAAGGAGGTATTTTAATCCCCTGGGAGCACAGCTATCAAATTGGCTGGATGGCTCCCTTTGTCACAAACAGCATATTTTATGCAATATACCCACACTCTGTTCTGTTATGGTAAATCAGCTTTTCCTTCTCTGATGTTGTGTGTGGTTTTGCATAGTTGCGTGGAGGGAAAGAGGGAGGAATGACCCAGGTGGACAGACATGTAAAATGCTTTCTTGTCCAAAAGAGGGGGAAAACTGCTTGTGAGCAGGTGGAATTGAATAACACTTGATGTTAGATGTCTACACTGGCTGTTAAGGGTAGCCCTGAGAGCTCAAGACCAGGAAATCACCCTCTGTGCAGATAATGAGCCTGCAGGAATGGCCTAAGGTGTGTCAAGTATACTCCGCTTGTACTGCACAAGACCTCACATGCCCAGGGATACCTGGAGGGTTAGCGTGCTACCAGGCAGGCCCAAACAAACTCTCCACAGGCAGGCAGTCCGCAGGAGGTGGAGTATGCCATGTTTCCTGCTGCTCCAGATGGTGCCCTTTCAGAGTAATGTAGATGTAGCCACCGAGGTCCTGCCGAGAGACAGCCCTGTCCTGCTGGGCAGCTGTACATAAGATCAGCAGTGCTTTCCAAAGAGCTTGCATGCTGGCCTGTCTGTCCTTGCTCCAGTCAGGAGGGATTGTTATCAGCCCTCTCCCTAGGAGCAGGATCAGGTCAGCACGGGGTGCTTTTGGGAAAGAAAATGGCCCTGTAGGTCTCAAAGCATGAGATAGTCTCCTTCAGGGGTCTGTTTTCAGAAGGTCACTCCTCCCTTTCTGCAGAAGGAGGAGGGAAATAGCAGATTTTATTGTTGTCTTGGGACAGAAGGGTTGGGGGGTCTTTTTGAGGAGCAAATGCAGGAGTGGAAATACCAGCCATTGCTCTTCCTGTTGTTTCTCCACTGATGGCAAGAGGGACCATCTGCACCAGAGTCACAGCTGGAGATCTCCAGCCTGAGGTCGTTTTCAGACTCACTGTGGGCTGAGCTGAGATCAGGGATGCCAAACTCACTGCATTTTCTGCTCTCTTCCCTCATCTTTCTGGACTCCTGTTTGGTTTTCATTTAAGATCTCAACAGGCTAGAATAACTCAAGTGTCCTCAGCACTTCCCTCTATACCCTTCTTCTCCCTAGACCACATAAGATCTCCCTTGTTATCCTTCCTCTTATGTTTTTCTATCTATAATGAGTACTGCTATGCTCGGTGACCCAATCATCCCTCCAGTACAAGAAGGCTCTTTTCTTCCAGGCTGGTGTATTTGTTTTGGAGGTTGTCTTGATTCAGGTGAAAGTGTTTGTGGCCTGAATCTATCAGCTACTCAGTGTTGCTCAAATTACTTTCAAAAAGTAATTTGTTGCTGATTCCCACATCCAAAAACTTATTGTCAATCTCATGTTCTTGGTGACCATCTCAGTAAAAGATAGTCACGTATCCAAAATTAGAACCCGGCTGTTGCAAACTCTGGGGAAATAAACCTGAGGTGCAAATGAAAAAGAGTTTTTTAGAGACAAATATAGTCTGTTTCTAGTGCTCTCTTTGATGACTTGGTAGAAAGCAGTCTCCAAACTTTCTGGCCCTTCAGCAGTACTTCTAAGCAAGTTATGCACTGCAGGTGACATCCTATGGTTTTCTCCCCGCTGCTCTTAGATATAAAGACATGGTCTCATTTGCCCATGTGCATTGTCCAGGAGTCAGCAGATACCAGGGGATCTGACACAGGGATGATCATAGGTATGCCAATAACAGGGCTTGGGGCCATCTTCTGCCAATCCAGTTGGGGCAAGGTTCATCTTCCCTGATTTAGGTGTCCTAAAAGCCAGATGTCTAATCTGGGTCAGTCATGCCAGGCTTTCCTTATAATCAGTATGGAAGAACAGGCACCTCCAGAGGTCATTTCATTGCAGCCAAAGATAAGTGTGTAAGAAAAGCCAGATGAATTGCCCTCAGGAGGTTTTTATATATCCAAAACAACAACAAAGGAACCCTAGGATGGCCAGCTTAGACATCTGACTTTTAAACTTCGTCAGTAGGAGAAGATGGATTGCACACTTTATTGGAAAAGCTAGTTGTCAAAACCAAAGCAGTTCAAGGTAAAACGTTGCTTTCAACAAATCTCCCAAGGCAAGAGATACCACATGGAAATTATGTAAATTTCTTGTTTCAGTATTAAAAATATTTTTTTCCTTTCCTTATATATATATATGTGTGTTATTGCACAATATTGTACATTTGACCCCAGTTCAGAAAAGGGAAATTTTTTTTAAAGTTCTAGAACTTACCCCATTCCTAATTTTCCTGATTTTCTTTGAAAGTTACCTGTATTCACACAGGGTAGCAGACTCACTGCCTTATAGAACATTCTTTGATAGATAACTTAGGTGGGCATTACAGATAGAGGATGAGTAAGCTTTCCATTGGTGATACAAGTTTTCAATTAAATCAAGGTCTTTTTGACAGCACAAGATTAAGGAGTTTTTCTGAAAATCACACTTATTTTCTGGAGGAAGGGAAATGTCTCTTCAACAACATTTAGGTACTTTGCTGGAAAAACTTGCCCATTAAAAGGCTGGGCTTTGATTGAAAAAACATGAGTGAAAATGGCAAAAACATGTACCTGGAGTCTGAGCTGAGGGAATTGCAACAGCGAACTGTAGAGGTGAAGCTGATGGACCCGAAGTCCATCACTTACGCTCAGCTTGTGATGCTGGCATGCTGGAGATATTTAAATATATCATAGGAGCCAATATGGAGGGGGGGAAATGCCTTCCCTTCTTCCATCTTAAAACCCAACAGGTTGTTATTGCTTCTGCTGACATCAGTGGTGGTAGGAGGCAGAACAAAAACCTGGCTCAAGGGCACTGCTCAGCTCTCTCTGCCACAGCCAAAGTCCAGCTCTGTCTGTCCTCCCTGTGAGGATCCTCCTCATCATTTAAAAATCACAACTATTAAAATTCACCCGTGGCATTTACATTGCCATATCCATCCATCGCAGGGAGTCAGGGGCCATTGATAGTACTGATTGGCTTAATCTCTCTGATAATGCAGAGCAGAGCTGTGAGCTGGTATCAAAAATAAAGAGGGTTCTCATTTACAGAGAAGCAGTTACATTTGCAGGGTGAAAAGCGGAGCAGAATTCTCCGTTGAGGAATCGTGCAGTTTGTCGTCAGCTACATCTGCTCTTTTGCAGGTGAAGGAGGTGCTGAGACGGGTGGAGGTCCCCGTTAAGCAGCTGCACACCTGCAGCTCCTGTAAACGTCAGTACACCCTGCAGAAAACGACTACACAATTAGGCCCTCCAGGAGAGATATAAACAGATCTCCTTGCCCCAAATGTCATGATACTGAATACAGGCAGAATATGCAATGGTTTTCGGCCTGATCCAATATACTGATCCAAACTTACTGTTGCTATTTTCATTTGCCGTAGGGTTCTTGCCCCAGAAGAAGCCCTCCTTCTTGCAGCCTTAGCTCCATGGTTGCATATTTCTGCTGCCAGCCCATGTTCAACAGGCAAGCAAGGAGGTATAGCATTTGGGAGGGAACCAAAGTAGCTCTGAGGCTAAACAGGATTTAGGTGAGTCAAATTAAAGAGCAGTAGGAAACCGTGCCACCTCCTGACCCTTTACAAACACTCCTACAGCAAAAACTGCCCTTGGTTTTCTTCTTACTGACCAAAAAAGGTGGTATCTTTCTCAGACAGGGCAATTTTGTCAGCCTCACAAGAAAACCACCCTTCCTCTGAGTTGTGCTTTACTTGCACACTTAACGAAACATGCTATTTATGTTTCCAAAAATGTGGAAGTATGTACATATATGTACCTTGCAGAGTATGATCTTCCCTCTATAGGAAGAAGCGTAAGATTGGCCTTGTTCCAAATCATGTTGAACACGCCACCTGGAAGGAACAGAGACATCTGGAAAATCATTCCACAGTCTCTGAGGAAATTACAGGAGAAATACCGGATGATTGGAAGAACAGCCCTTTGTGGGATTCTTACTTTATCAGCCAATTTCACTTAGATTTTTTTTTCCTAAGTAGCATATGTTCAGAACTTTAATAAGAAATCTTTGAGTTCTGGGGGTTTATTTATTTGTTTATTTAATTTTCTTCGTAAATGAAAAAAGTTTTAGAAATTTCACAGGTGAAAAGAAGAGAAAAGAAATATTCAATAGTTCACATGTTACGGTGCAATAGTGAGAAGGATTGCTCCCTAGCCTGGCGTGTGGAGCAGATTCACTGAGCTCACAAGGCTCAACATGCCTGGACTGCAGCAGATCTGGCTGCAGAAGGAAGACTCCTTGGTCAGTACTTCCCAAAGTCCTCCTGCAGACAAGCAGGGTTGTTTCAAAAACCAAGCAGAGCTACCTCTGGTAGGAACGAAGGTATAGATAAAGCTGAGTCTCTGTGTGCCCATGCAGAGCATTGACTGCAGTGTCCTCTGGATATGGGGGAATGAGGGGAAGAAAGCATCACTACATGAACTGTACTTCTAGTTTCCATGCAATGCCTCTGATGCAGAGCTGCTCTATCCTCTTCTGTTGTGTTGCAGTTATACTTTGGGCTATACCCCCAGCATTGGAATGATATACTCCTACTGGCTCAATTTCCCCTCTAAATCACCTTCTAAAATGTAAAAAGTGCCACGAAGTACTCATGGACAGCACAGGAGGAGACCCCAGATTATGTCAGCACAAACTGCTCTCTCATATCACTAGGTTTGATAGCATAGCAGGAGGCGAGGAGGGACAAATCCAGACCCCCAGCTTCATCTGAAGGCACTTGCTATTCAGTGTTTCCTTTTTTTGTAATTAGAGGAGGTGTGCAGGAGTGTGGAGGATGGAGGATGACAAGACATAGATCCAAGTTCATAAACATCTTGAGCATTTGGAAGCTTTTAAGCAGCTGCTATACTGGCAAAGTATTTCTGAACCAGCCACCTGCATATGTTTTCTGGTTTTATTAAACTAAGCTCCAAAGATGAGAAGGTACAGGTGGAAGCTTTGAGCTCCATCCTTTTCCCCACCTCCCCTTGTGTGTTTTAATCCTAATCTGTATCAACAAAGATGAGTCGCTCTTTTAACACATGCAGAAATTACATTGAGGCCCATTGAGGACAGATGACGAGCTTTGATTCCATAATCAATCGCTAAGAAATTCATTAGTGCCAGCACAGATCTTTTGTGTGGGAGGAGCTCTCCCAATGGACCTGCCTGCATCAGAAGAGCTTGTGAGCAGCCGTTCTCTTCCGTTACGCTGGGCTCGTTCCTGTGCCAGGGAATAGCCCCTTCCCTGCCTTTATCTCAAGAAAGAAAAGCTCAGGAGCTCGAAGACTGAAAACTTGTCTTCACTACTGACTGCCCTTCACAGCCCCTCTCTCTCTTGCTGTCTTTCAGCTCGAACACGAACAGACGTCCCGACTGCTCTGGGGTCATTAGAGACTTGTAAAACAAGTGTAAGGATGATGCTCAGGAATAAGTGCCCTTACAGACAAAGTATTCAAAAGGAAGTACCTACTTTTCTCTGTGTTTAGGGCCAAAAGAAATTACCAAATTTTCAGAGTGTGGTAAGCACCCATCAATTTCCAGGGATTTCTTTCAAAATAGATGGGGATGCAGCACTGTCAAAAATCAGGGACAAGTCTTTCAGAAATACTTCTGATTTAAATATATGCACCCTGGGTTCATCTGTAAGATTTATGGGGGGTTTTTTGTTTGCAATCACCCTTTAGTTATGTGGATTTTATACCAAAAAGAAACAGATTTTATACTGAACAAACCAAAAACAGAAAGAGAGAGCGAGCATATATCCCACCAAAACTCACCTGATACTTATCTACTTAAATCACTTAAGCACTTCATCTTAAATATCTCTAATGGAATTAGGTATCCTCTCTGTTAAAAAATATTGGTAAAGATAGATGTGTTATGTCTCCTCAGCTGCTTAGTTAAATATGGGGAATTGCACAGTATTTACCTTAAATGTCCCCTGGCAATAACAGTAAAACTCTACTCTTCCCATTGCTGTTGTGTGGTGAATAGCAGAGGAAACATCAGCTGGGGTCGTGGAGACCTCTGAGGAAGCCAAGCCATATAAAATGTAAGAATTCACAGGGGTCTCCACCTGAGAGGCCTTACTTTTAGATTTCATTCTGCACTTAACAGTAATACTTACAATTTAGCAGACTTCCTGCATTATGTCTACTCAGCTCACCTCAAGATTTACCTGAATATTCTGGTATCTGCTGATGCTGTTTCTGATAGACTCACGCTGATGTTCTGGTTTGTGTATTTTTCCTCCAGTAACCTGAATAAATTTCTAGCATGAAGTTTATGTTATACCTCCATAGCTGGGGCAGGAGTTACCCTCCAGAGTGAGGTGTCTAGATCTTTCCATTGGTAATAGAGAGAGCTTGCATCATTCAGTTTGCCTGTACTCCAAATTTGCAGATATTTGGTGACAGGCAGAATAAGTTCCACAGATTCTCAGCTAAAGAGTTTGGAGATTTCTTTAAAGGCCAATGAGGATGAGGGAAAGACTCTATTAACTACATCAGACTTTGATCTAAGCCCTCAATAAATTCAAGCTTCAGTTTCCTTCTCCAAGTTGTTCATCACTCTCGCAAACACCTCCTCAAACCTGAACCGTGTTTATGGCACAGCAAAGCAATCAGGTGCCATATCCACCCCCAGTGTTTTCAGGGGACACATTTGTACCAGCATGCAGCACAAACACCTGCTGCAAAAGAAGAGAGGATCCCTTGGTTTGCAGCTCTGCTCACGGGTGTGCCCATGTGTTCCTTGCAAACTCTGAAACCTGGAAGAGCAGTATGTAGATTGGGACAAATGTTAATCTCTATATGCCATATAGCTGCCCACACACAGCCTTGGAGAGGCAAATCTGCTGCGCCGAGCTAGGGAATGATGGCACAGTGGTAGGACTAAGTCCTTTGGACAAGGAAAATGCACTGGGATCCTTTATCCTCTGTCAGGAAAGCAAAGAGAGGCAAGAGAAAGGATGCTAACTGAACAACTCACCCAAAGGACAGGCTTTCTCAGTGCACAGGGACTCCCCCAGTGCCATAGGTGTGAGCCCATTTAAGAGAATCCCAGCCACTGAGGTACACACTCCTTTTGACAAAGCTCTTTTCTTCCTTTCTTCTTCCTTGACCTTGTCATTCAGTTCCTTGTGAAGTAATGTGAAAGCATCTGTTGTATCGTTTGTTTAATTTGTAAATACACTCCCGAAGGGCTGGCAGAGCATATGCAAGCCTGAGAGGCTACCACGGTGTCAGTCATCACTACCAAAGGCAGGAATGCAGCCTCCTGTCCTCCAGGAGATGTCCTTCATCCTCACAGGAGCCTGCGCAGTGTATATCTGCCGGAAAGGCGTTTAAAAAGGGGCTTGGGAGATTTCCCCATGTACCTGGTGTGTGGAGGGGCAGTGGGGAGCTATACACATGCCTCATATACCCCTTGCATAGCTGGACATGGTGGTTAACATGGATCTCTACTGTGCTCAAATGCGTTACGTCAGAGAATGATTTGGCCCAACAAGCTTTTATCTTTTCTATAAAGCACAGTCATATCTATGTTTTAGACAAAGTTAGTAAACAAAAACCCCCACCTATCTATCCTTATTAGACTGCACACTAAAGATTGCTACATATGGAGGGAGGGGAAAGACAAAATTTGGGGGTACAGAAGCCCTTCCTCATGTGTATTAGCTAAAGCAAGGAGGGTCTTTGCATTCCCTTTGCCGTATTATTACTGAGATAGTCCTTGGACTGCAGTTCAGTCATTTACTCAGTCCTTGAGCCAGCAAACTTGTCACCAGCTTATGTGGTTGTTTTGCCCCACAAAAGACTGTTAAAGGCCTCAAGGTTTTATCCGTGATTGTTATGATTACTATAAATTATCTTTTTATTGCACATTGAAATCCTCAGACACCAAGCACCTACCAAATCATGTTTCTTTCAGCAGCAGGTGCAGGCTTTCAGTTCCTGAACTGCCTCTTGCGGCTGCAGACAGCTGCGACAGCCATCCAGAGATGTGGGAAGGAGCTTACCTGGTTCCCCAGCTCCTCGGCTCTCTCACTGTTTTCACGCCTGACAGAAACAAGTCTTTCCTCTGCCTGGCAGCACACAGACTTCGTGGGTGATGTGACTTGTTCTGCTGGGTGCACCCCCACCAGAAATCCAGAGACAGCATCTTTCCCACACGCACTGAACTGACCAAAAACGGGGCCCAAAGTCTGGTTTCCCAGTCTTATGCTGGCAAGCAGGTAACACTAATTAGCAAACGCTTGGAAAATGTGCCTCTTTCTTTGGAAGTGGGGGAAATATCAAATCAGTATAGACTGTCAGTTAGCTCTTGATCATTTTTCCTGGCTATAATTGCATTTAATTGAGAGTATGTGGTGTTGATGGGGTATTTTAAAAGGACCATGTTCATCCCCTCTGTGACAGTGTTGTAACATGTTTCATGTCATCTTGATATGTTTGGTCTACTCCGGGATTATC
Source organism: Gymnogyps californianus (assembly GCF_018139145.2). NCBI lineage: Eukaryota > Metazoa > Chordata > Aves > Accipitriformes > Cathartidae > Gymnogyps > Gymnogyps californianus. The sequence goes on along the minus strand of NC_059500.1, from coordinate 75,864,363 downwards.
TTCCTTCCTCGATCCTAGCACTGCCTTCTCCTCTGAGTCTTACAAAGCGGGAGACTGAGGCGCAGAAGCATGGGGCAGCTTGCCCAAGCTGAGCCAGCAGGAAGGTGGCAGAGCTAATTTTAAAAGTCAGGAGTTCAAACCCCTCAACTTGGTCAAGCACTTTGGTCCCCCCAGCTCTCACTTTGCGGTGTTTATTTTAGTCTCTCTCCAGATGCAACCCGCCTGCCAGTGCCACCAAAGCCAGAAGCTCAGTGGGGTTAGGAGGAAACTCTCGCAAGCAGCAGCACGTTTGCTGCCCTCCTCCTCCTTGTACCTGCCAAACATATTGTAATAAATACATAGAGACAATTAGCACCTTTATAAACGGGCCTTCAAACCAACAGGGATTTCATCCTTGCCTGCCACTCTAGATTGGGCTGATTGGCAAAGGCAGGTAGATCCGTATCCTCTGTTTAACAAGATGGGAGAATGATGTGGAAAGCAAGAAACGCCCACAGCCCTCCCAGGTACGAATGCTCAGGATGATTCAAGCCCTATCAAGTGGTTTTGTCTCCAGCAATTTGCACTTTGCTGCCTCCCAGCCCTTCCCCACATTCCCGTTCCTGCCCCCAACTCCATCTTGCCAAGTCCTTCCACTGCTGTTATTATTTGTGAAGCGTGAGGAGAGTTATGACAAGGGAGGGATGTCATTAAACCACGCCGGGAGGAGATGTCAGCCGCCATGCAAACATCTTCCTGACACTCCACTTTCAAACGATTTCAGAAACTGCACTCAGATGATTTCAGGTTGGGTAGGCCTGTCAACTTGGATGGACGCCACACGTTGCTTTGGTGCCGGAGACAGCTCCGGAGCCTCTCAGCCAGCTGTTGCGCACACATGTACGCAGCCCCGTCCCCACACACACAACTGTACATCATTATTTTTATACCACTCCAAGACAGATATCCTTGAACGCCGTTGGAAGCGTCAAACTTTCACTGCAAGTGAAAGCTTTAACATTTAGAGGGTTCTTGTGTAATGTAAATGAACCGGAAAGGTAGGAAGGCATCCTAAATGCCACTCAATGCATTTATAAAAAGATAAGGTGACTGTGTCCTACCCTACCATATCACTTCATTACCAAGTGTCAGCGAAGAGCCTGGCAGCTCAATTGGTTGATGAAATCACATGACCTAAGTGTTATCTTGCAAAAACACATGAAATTACTAAGCTTGAACAGCAAAGAAGTATAAATATCCCCACAGTTTATTCTCATCAGCCAATCAAAGACTATGTATCTATTTCCTTTCATTTTTTCCTCCCAGTGGGGAAAAAAAAGAATTTCCCCATCTAATTTATAATTCAATATATTTTGCCATATAATATATTTATATTATTTTCTTCAATATCTAATTGAAGTGTTTTGTTTATGCATTATTCATTTGATCTTTGTTTTCTGTCTTCATTGTTAACTTCCAATGCAATTTTAATAGGCTCATGGTCAGAGATCAGGGTGGCAGACACTTTGATGCCGTGTTAATTCACTGACAAAAGGGCAGGAAGAAAGTGTGAGTAAGGAAGCCTTTAAAGCCATTGTTTCTGATCCAGATCTGAGCTGTCCCATGTTGGTGTGTGCCTAATTTTCATGGGGGCAGATTTCCTGGCTTTGCTGTGGTAGTCTGTTAGGTGTTTGGTTGTCATGCTAACAGCAAGCAAGAAGAAAAATGTAATTGCCTGAGCTTCTGCAGATGTGGGACATTAGCCAGTCCCTGCTGAGGTGTGTGGAAATAACGCACTCTGCTGCTCTTCATCCTTTCAATGTGTCTGCTGAACTGCTCGCACAAGTAAACAGAAGTGAAGGTGATCGATGTGGCATGTTAGACAGGAAAATGGGTTGGTTTCCAAGATTTTCTAGTACCTGGGGCAGTGCTGCACAACCAGGAGTGTATACTAGACTCGAGTAACACACTGCTCTATAGGTTGTGACTCGGCCACTAGACAGCACAGTCTGCCATGTGCCTAACCAGGAACAAGGTATGATCTTTTAACTCAAGATGCTGGCATCTCAGCTGGGTCTCCACCTCTTGAATGTCTCATACGCATGAATTTTGTTATGCAGTCACTCATTGACTCACTGCTAAGCTGTCTTCTGCAAGCAAAAATCCAGAACTCTTTCAGCTGAAATATTGCAGCCTGGCCCAGTTGAGATATGAAAGATTCAGGTTCAGTGCTCACTCCAGACATAAGCTTGCTTTCAGTTTTATTCTTTTCTTCCCAGTTGATCTCAACAAAGACATTTTGCAGTAGCCAAAGAGTTAATAACAGTGTAGGACCTATAATACAGTCTAGGAAAATGATTTATGGATATTCTTGGCATTTCTGGATGTCAGCACAGCCGTAGCTCTGTCTTACCCATGAACAAATATTCTTGGCCAAGACACTAGCTCACACAACCCATTAAAGGCAGCTTCTGTACGAAGGAGTGCATGCAGCAAGCAATGCTAACTTGAGTTTACAACTGCTGCCCACTGAAAGTTGGCATGGACAGGTAGTGGAAGTATTAAGTGATAAAAGGCACAGAGCATTGAAAGTGACAGGCAGCAGATGTAAATAGAGGTAATTTTGTGCAATAACCCACCAAATTCCATTTTAATGAACTTAGCTCTCCAGTCTCCATGAGACGAGACATTGCTAGACAAGAGAGAGAGAGAGAGGGAGGTCCAAAAATAGTGTCACGAAGACAGAGGCTGCTAAGAAGTTGCAGCAGCAATCCCGCAAAGTGCACACTCGTATAAGCAAACCCACCAGCCAGCTTCAGTTTGCACCAGTGACAGGAACGGCAGTAACACCAAGGGTGCCTATGGAAGAATCTGTACTCACAGGATGATGAAAGGAAAGACATGAGGAGTAAATTATGCATTGCACATTCTAACAAGAAACCTGGCAGCGGATGGTGGAAATAAGGGAGATTTGTGGGAGCGATGTTTGTCTGGTACCAGTGTGCCTTTGCCTTTCTTCTTTCCTTTGTTTTGCACATTTATTCCCCTTGAATTAACTCATGGAAGAGGAACAGATGCCGTCAGGATTTTGAACAACATTTTCAGTAGCTTGAAACTAGTGCTTGAATGGAGGATGTCAGCATTTCCTCTGAATTGTACAAACCAGTGGCATTGTATATAGAGATTCTTCAGGTCAGTTGCTTACAAATATTTTTCAGAAAAATCTGGGACCAGTTTTAGGAATTCTCTCTGTCTAATGATACATCATTTTCAAAAGTTGGAGCTAAGATATTTCAGGTGTTCTGGAGTTTCTCACTGAAATAAAGCTCTGTGTTTTCTGGAGCAGAAATTCCTGACTTTGATTCCCTTTTCCTTATGTTTGACTGACAGGCATTGACATACAGTTGTGAAGGAAGATTCACTGTCTATCTGAACCCAATGACCTCAGATTTTCCCCTAGATGAATATTCAAATTATCGGAAATCTATAAATCTCAGAATGGAAAAGTGCAGAAATGGCATCTTCATTATTCTTCTGGTTCTTTTTTCTCATCAAGGATATAAGTGTCAGATTTTCCTGTGTAGTTGCTGTTTCAGACTCAGCATTCTCATCCTCAGTGTTTGAAATTACCTCACTTTAGTCTTTGCATGTGGTTAGAAGAGATGACCATGAAACCTCTGTTAGAAACTGTTTTTGTACAAAATGCATCAAATGCATGTATAATATTCTCATATAAGTTATTGCTAGATACTTCAGAACCACTTTGGCAAGTCTGGTTCTGAACATAGGAAGGAAGTACAGTATAGCTGATGGGCTTACCATGGGGAAAAAAGCAAACAAAATGAAAACATCAGTTAAAATATTACCCTTCTCTGTAGAAAATGTAATTTTTACTCCCCTCATCTTCTATCTGTTGTAAAATCAACTCCTTTAATAAGGCCACGTCCTTCCAAAACCTAGACAGCATTGGAAATTTAATTTTCTATCTCAAAAAAGTTTTGATGGGAAATTTTCAACCTGCCCTGAAATATCAAGTGTGGTGCGACAGCTGTCTTAGTCAAGCCGCTGGTTGTGCTTGGTCGTTCTTAAATGCTGTTAATGGGAATGCAAAACAGTCGTACGCTTGATGTGTAAAAAGGGAAAAAGCATAAGAGACTTCGTGTGCACACAGAGAAGGGATTGCCTCCCTTTCCCCATGGATCTGGCCCTTTCCCAGGATTCAAAAGAATTTGACTGCATGGTGGGGAACTATCTTTCTAGCACGAGAGAAGGAGTAAAATGGGGAACAAAAAGAGAAAGAAAAGGAAAAGAAAATTCCACTTGATTAGCTTCTTAGCATCAGTTGGATGTGACAACTCTTTGAATATGGATGAAGTCTACAAGAGGGATCATCTGCCAGCAGTAGTTGTTACCAAGGAAGTAAGTGATGCTGGAGGTCGGAGGGCACCTGTCTCACCAGCTAATGAAAGAATTGTGGGAGACAGAGCTTTTCTATCTGATTAATATAAGGGCTGTAATTCCTGCCCTTCCCACCCCCACACCTTCTCTGCTCTCTCTTTTAAAATGATACCAAGGCTATTGTTATTTTAAGTGGGATGTGAAAGAGACTGTCCTACGAAGAGCTTTGCCACTCGTAAGTGATATTTCGGCCAATAACTTGTGCCAATCTCATCCTCCCACACAGATTCTGGAAGGGAAAAGCAACTCTTTACTTTATCCTCTGCCAGACTTTTTTTCCAATCATGCTGGGAGCTGAAAGTCACCGTTGATTTTCAAGGGGGAGAAATGCAGTGGTTAGAATGGGCTATTTAAACGGGAACGTATATATGGGTGTGGGAGAGTTAGCAGAAATAACTCAGGAATGCTTTATCCTTAAAGGCAGCAAAGACATTTTAGGATATAAATGTCGTTATAGTGCCTCTGATCAAAGAGAAAGGTAATCCAGTACCCTTTCTCAAGCAGTGCTCAGCAGTAGATGTTCAGCAAAAATATATAAAAATCAGGGAAAATATAATGAGTGTTCTGAGGTGTGTCTTCTCTGTTTAGGGAGTTTTTAATATGGATAGTGCATCCATACAACAGAGAAAGTTTGAGTCCCAACTAATATAGATCAATGTAGGCAAGAACTACATCCATATCACTGTAGGTGCATTCCCTGTACATAAGAACAAATGGTCGTACGCTCACGCTTACAGTGCTAAGCTCTCCTTCATCACAAAAAAGGGTGCCCATACCCATACTGCAGATTGGGAACAGTTTCTGGCCTGTGCTGTCTCCCGAACCATACTTGGATGAAGTTCAGAAGAACAGTGGCCAACACTGTGCTAGCAACAAAAGATTTTTAACAATCATGGGACATTGCCTCAGCCCATTTTCTGGCCCAATTTACCGCAAAGGTAACCTAAATAATCATATAGGTAGTCCTCCTTTTAGTTGCCCTGAGACGTCCATCCTCATCCCTGCGAAATCCACACAGGCAAAAGCAGACCTTTAGGCAAAACCATGGACACAGGCCAAGAATTGGCAATTTGAGGGTAAAGACTCTGAAAGTCTGACCTGAAAGAAGATTTAGGCATGTAGCATTGTACACCACCCGGTGCATGGTAAACACTGCCACAGGAAGGCAGAATACATAAAGAAAAAGTGCAGAGAACAAAATGAACCTAGGAATCATAGGGATCAGTCCATGTTTTCCAAAGCAAGGCATAAACCGGAGCCTTCTGGTCCCAGGCGGAAGGTCCCTCTGGTTATCTCAACAGCAGTCACTCTCTGGCTCAGACTTCCTCTCAGCTGCAAATCCTTTACAGAAGCTCATCCTTTCATGGCATAAATCAGTAAGCTTCAGTACAGCTTTGGTGGTTTTCAGGAGCAGATGACTTGGCCCATGTATTTCACAGACAGACCAAAGATTTTGCTTGACCTCTCTACAGTAGTGCTGGGTTCATCCTCTTATTTATTTACCTAGTAAATGACAGTCAGTGGATTTAAGATGTTGTCAGAGAGTCTGAAGCTACACACAGGTCTTCCATAGCAGGATCAGGTTTCACAGAGCTTAATTAATGCTGAGGATAAGACATTTTGCCCTCCACCTGACAGAGGGAGAGAGAGGGGGAGTCTGGAACTTCTCCATTGTTGAGCTATCACTCAAAAACTTTGTTACACCATCAATCGATACCGTGCAATTGAGAAAAGATGCATATAGCAAGGCAGCTACTCGCATGATAACACCCAAACATGGATAGTTATAAAGGGCTGTAGTGAAAGATACATCTATCCCAAGATACTATGACTGAAGTGTCCTTCTTCAGCTCACTTTGAACGGTACAGAGAGATGTTTAAAAATCCTTTACCCTAACCCAGGTACACCAAAAAGATGTCACTGCTGTTCTACTGAGGCTGGATATAATTTAATCTCCAGGTATAACGTTTTATTGGCTCACATTTTCAAAGATATTGTATCACAATCTATTAACAGAATTTACACTCCACTGGTGTGAAAGTCTTTACTTGCATCCTGATAAAGGCAAAAGCTGGAACAGGGTTACAGACTGCATTTTTAAGTTGATTTTATCTTTTGCAGATATATATATCGTTTACCTCTTTGAATGTGTGTGCTTATGTAAGTGTGGGTGGTGGGGGAAGGTGAGCTGTTTATATCTCACTACTTCTAATTTTTCTATGCATTTTAAGGTCTTGTTAATATTAAGAAAAAGAAGGGTTCAGTAGAGAAGGGATACAGCTAATAATATGTCTTCTGCAGAGTGAATATGTGCACTTGCAAATAACAAATTGTGCACTGTTGTGCACATTTTGTGCCTCTGCCCATAGGCATTTGATCTGAAACTAGAAGCATTTATTTCCATGTGCTGTTACACAGCCAGCTTTAGGGAAACCACAGCCCTCTTAGGTTCTGCATAATCCTGTTAGTGTCCTGAACAGCTTTAAAGAAGGAACTCACTTTTAAACTAGTTGAGCAGGTTTCCTAAATTCCCTAAATTTACCCACATCTGAGACATCTAATTAAAATGCAGATCCTTCCATCTGAGCAAGTCAGTCAAGACTTGCAATATAGAACACGGAGAGAAAAGTGCTTTTTTCGGGGAAGTGTGATTTGGCTGAAAGTAGATGTCTATCTTAGGATGAGAGTTGTGCCCTCGACTTTACAGACCAGATCCCTGTTGACTACAGAAGAAAGCTGAGGGTGATTATCTCAGATGGAGGCATGCCTTGTTGTAAATGCGTAAGTTTCTCCAAATGGATCCCACCCTTTCAAAAGCAAATCTCTAAATCTGCAGATTCTTGAAGTCAATATTTAGGGTTCTTTGTAGACATAATGGAAGATGTTATTCCAGATTACAAGTGAGGAAGGATTTTGGTCAAATATTTTATTAATTGGGGAAAAAAAAGTATTTAAGGATTGAATGGAAATATATGCATGCTCCTATCAAATAATAAGATACCACAATCAATTCACTTGAGTGAAAATGTGAAAATTCCGTTTTGTTGATGAGGCATTTTTTAAACAAAGATTTTTCTTTTCCTTTTTCTCAATTTCCTTTATTAATCTGCTTGCTTTTAATGAAAAGGGAACAAAACATAACAAAATGAAAAAAAGTTCCATTTTGAGTCAGGAGAGTCACTCTTGCAAACTGGAGAATAGTTTTTTTAAATTATTTTGTTGATGTGCATTGTGGCCAGTGAAGTAAACAGTTAGGTATTCAGACACATCTCTCAATCCATGTGTACAGCTGCCAGCACCTACCCACAGGCCTGTGGAAGAGCTGCATGCCCAGAGCAGCCTTTAAGATCAGTGAAGGTCAGGGGTGTGCAGAGTCTGGGAAGTCAGGCTCAAACAGATATATGGATGCTACGTGGCTATATACAAGATTAAAAGAAAAAGCACCTCCTGGGCAGCTTTAACTATCAATTTCCTTCCACGTACAAAGGTATAGTTTGCCATAGCAGATGGGACCAGCGATCCATCCAGTCAGGTACCGTGCCTCCAGCAGTGGTCTGTGCTTGGTGCGTGTGAAACCTTCCCTCTTGGCAGCACCTGGCCAACAGCGTGGTGGGGGACAGAAAGGACAAATTTGTCCCGAGGCTCTACAGCAGTGATCTTATGCCCTATTGACACATATAAAGAGAAATGCTTTGGCCAAGTCTTTGGCTGATGCAGGTCACCTTTGCACCTGGAGAGTCAAGAGAGCCCCTTAGGTTATGTCTAGGCATAACCCATGAACACAGGCAGGGAGTCCCATAGGCAAAAGGCATTTGTGAGGACTGAAATATGGCCTTCAGGAAGGGTCTGCAGCCCAGGCCCAGGACATCTCCCTCCATCATGGCCTGATCACAGCTCATAGCAAGAGCTCTTGAAATGGAGGGTGAACGTATCCTTGATTTAGATTCTCTGAGGCTTCATCTCTCTGCTTTAGATTTTCGGATGATTGAAACAGCTGGGTACTGCCAGTTGTTTTAAACAAATGAGCCCCCACCTCTATGCACTTGCCTGAATTTGAAGAGCAAAAGACCAGAGACCCTTGTAGGCATCAGGCAGAGCACCAGTGAGGGAGAAAAGGTGGACCATGTGTTCGGTCCTGCCCAGCCCCATAAAGTCCAGCGCTAGGTCCAACTGTGGCACACTTGGAGCAAACATGTTTATCTTGGACATCCATTATGAAAACCTTGTTGGGAACCCTTTGATCTCGTGTGTCATGGCAGCCATTGAGGGAGGGTTAGAAGGAGAGAGGAAGGAAACTGGAGATTCAGATCTGCTGGGTGAGGAAGAATGGCGAATGCTTTAGGAGTTGGCTTTCTCGATCATTTTATCGGAGCCCTAAATTGATGTTTTCTTCTGGGGGGGGGGGGGGGGGGGAAAGAGGTATTAAAAAAAAAAGGAAAGAAAAGCCAGCCATTCAGCAGTTCAGCTCCAGATCTCCATAACACTTTCAAATGAAGGTGTTTCCACAGAGCACATTTTATTCCCAGAAGCACTCTTGAGCTTGAGCAGAGGGGATTTGCATCTGTAAAAAGGACGGAGAGAAGGAGACAGCAAGGCTTAGCCTTTGTATCCATCACCAGAGCTGGAGGAGGGGAAAGCCCAAGGAAGGGGGTGTTTGACCCTCACCTGGGTAGCACAGAGATTGGAGACAAAACAAAAACATTTTCCTCTGACAAGCCCACCTCCCTTCTGTTCCCCCAAGTCTAGCAGGGAAATCAGAGCTACAATCTCCTATTGTCAGAGGCTAATAAATAAATAAATAAAGGGCCAGATTAGATAACAACAGCCACAACAACAACAGAACATGTAGCAGCATCAGGGGCAGGAAGGATCAGCGTCTGCTTTAATTAAAAATCTGCCTCCATTGATTTTTTTTAAAAGGAACACATTTGTAGGGAGACGAAGAAAATGTTTCACCACCACCACCTTAGTTCAATGAACAGTGTATGTCCACTGTTAGCTACAAATAAGCCTTTGATCATTTTATTGCTGTCTGTAAAACTAAAATAATTTTGCTGTGTATTTTCCTTTTTTTTTTTCTTTACATTGGGAGCGTTAGGAGGGGAGTGGCAATAGACAGATCTATTTGGGAAGCATCCACATGAGGCTGGGGGAGAGACCAGGGAGAGGATAACTGAGAATAAATACACAGTACTGCAGCTAGCAAGGTGGGATCAGACTGACAGCACCCAGGGGCTGAAACAACCAAGTGTACCAGCCTCAGCTAAGAAAACCCAAAATACTGTGCCTACTGCTCCCAGCTGCCTACACTCCTCTCCAAACATTTATAACAATTAGAAGCATGTTGGCATATTAAAACTGCAGGAAAGCACGCATTTGAGCTCAAATTCAGCTGGAGTGCTTCATCGTGCTCATCCTCACGGGAGGACCGGGGGATGAGGGAGGTGGTGTGGAAATTGCTGGTCCCTGAGGAGGGGGGACAGGGAAGACAGAGTTTTCCTTGCACGAGATGGCAACTGGCAGTGCAAAGCCAAGCACGCAGAGATGGAGGTGGGAGGCAGAGAGCTGCCCTCCTGCCCAGAGCAAGAGCCTAGGTAGATGCAGAGTCCCACCTCCACTGCCAACGTGCTCAGTATTTGTATGGAAATCACTTGTGTGTCCTGCTGTAAAATGAGCTTAACACCACTTTGCCTGCCTCCCAGGGCCTCCTGAGGGTAAGCAGATTAAAAGTTTGGAAGCATGTGGGCGCCGCAGCAGTGGGGACCAGAGGCCGGCACAGCACAGCCTGGGCTCAGGGGGAACGCGGAGCTTATTGCAGCCATGCAGGTTGGGTCCTGCTGCCTCCAAAGTGGCCACGTTTCACAGCAGCGTGAGAAGCGCTTTGCAGGTGGTGGCACTGAGGCAAAGTAGGCTTGTTGCCTGGCCAAGAAGGGGATTTTAATGCAGCCTCCATCCACCTCCGTCATCCCGCCCCAGCAACAGCAGCTGGCTTGGCATGCTGGGGCTGTCTCTGCTGCTCTGTGCAAAATCCTTCCCCATCCTCCTGATACCATCAGTGACCCATCCTACGGCTGGCCCCACTCCCTTACCTTAAGGGGAGGGCAGAAAAAAAATCAGTTTGTCCTACAGTGCTGAGGAGTCTGGAGTTAGCCTTAGTGGGAAGGCATGGGGAGCAGTAGGGAGGCAGGAGGAGCTGAAGGGGGACTTCTCTGCTGGGGACTGTGGGGTGGCACAAACTGTTCCAAGATCCCCAGGAGAAGAAGTCTTGTGCCCCTTTTGGCTGTGGGTGTCTTTTTGGACAGCCTCTGAGAGTCTTTCTTCCATGGACATATATCACCATGACTGTCAGTCCATGACTTCCCAAGGACTTGGGAGGTGCACAGAGTAGGACATGTGTGCCACCAAACAATGACAGCCTCCTAACTCAAAATGCCGAGCAACACCACCCTTAATCTGTGCATCTCAGAGCACAGGTTCTCCTAGCGGTTCCTGCCAGGGAGAGGAGCAGGGAGGCTTTTCTTTCCCCAGGGACACCATGGGGTCATACAACACAGGGTCAGAGCACTGGAGCTTGCTTCTCCTACATGGCCTCATATCCATTGGCTCCACATCTCCCATTCATAGGCAGCAAGGACAGCATGAGAGGGTGCGTGCATGTGCATGTGTACCCACTATATTAATACATATGTATGTGTATTTTTACATATCAGTTCTATAGGGCTCAGCAACATCAAAAGGAACCTGGATAATCAGAGCAGAAGATATAAAAGATCAAACAGAATATCTTTTAAACAGATCTGAGAAGCTTAATTTTCATCCAATGTTACTGCAGGAGCTTTTCCTTCTTTTTTTTTTTTTTCCCTCTCTGGTTTTTTTCCCACTTCCATGAGTTTCTTTGATCTGTTTTGATGTCTTTTTCAGCTCCTCTTTCAAAAAAATTCTTTTAAAACCTTTTTTTTTTTCTTTTCCTTTCCCCCAAAGTCATGAAGGCTTCTAAGAGTAAGAAACTAGCTACATGCAGCATCTCCCCACACACTTTCCTCCCCACAATGCACATGCACTCCACAGTCCCTGTTCTGCTCAGAAACCTCTGACTCCAGGGCAGAGGGATGAAATTAAAACTGCACCAAGTGAAATGTTATTTCCTTCATGTCAAGGGTTTTCAACTCGGCCACTTTTGAGTCCTGTTCAGGGTTTGAATTGGACTACATTTGTGGCAAAAGCTGTTCCCTCAGTTGTATGTCTAGCAAAAGGCCAACTTCACAGAGAGAAACCCGGCAGGCTTCATTTCAGACCTGTGCTATCAGTTCGCATTGACAAGGATGTGAGCATAGGGTCAGGTCACCTGGGTTTTTCCTTTGATTTCCTTAAGGCCTGGACAAAGTTACTTAACTTCCCAGCCTAACTGCTGAAGAAGTTACTAACTTCTGCAAAACTACTATGCCTATAGGCAACAAGGAAAAATTAAATTTCATCCATGGATGAAAGTCACCGGAGAGGAAATGCTCTTTCTTCACAGCTCTGTGGCACATTTTCTGCTCTGGTTGGGGGCACCCCAGAACTTCTCCCCCTAGTTCTCGCAGGTGGTTTGAGGTCTGGGGTCCCTCTTAGTTCGCATCCTGTGACACCCTGCATTACCAAGCTCCCATGCACAGCATTGCCTCACACCACTCTCAGACGTACCACTTCAACCTTGATGCCCCGGCATTGCCTCCCAGCATTTCTTTACATATCTCCCGGCCACATGTGGGGGAGCTGGCACTCCCCTCATGCTCCCAGCAGCCTCCTCTCTCCCGGGTGCCTTTCCCCTTCCTGCTTTCGCTCCCCTCACTGTAGCAGACACGCTTGCATAAAGCCCTTCTCCGGTGAAGGGAATGCTCACTAGCACTTCAGAGCAGGCTCTCCACGGCATGCACCAAGCACAGGCAAGAGCTAAACAATATTGGTTCAGTGAAGCCAGGTTGAATTTTTGTGGCAAGGCACTGTAGGGGATGGCCATCTGCTGGGGACAGGGCAGATAAATCCCAAACCCTTTTACACTGGCCCTAAGCAGGCTGCAAGCAAAGTCTCCTGGATGTCAAGGCTCGCACTTCCTGCATTAAGGCTCTCCCTCCCTCAACAGATAGTGCCAGAGCAGTAGGAGTGCTGGTCCTGTGCTTCTAATTAATATGATTTCAGTCTCCCAGAGTGTCTTCAGAGCCCAGATAAAATGTGGAACGTGTAAATACTGTACACAGACACACAGACTCACCAGACTGCCTCGTCTTTCAAGCCGAGTTAGTCTTTCTTACAGCAAGCAGATGAGCTCAGAGGAACTGGAAAAAAAGACTGAGCTATTACAGCACAAGTTTTGTGTGAAACCAAAACTGCCCTGCAGATTGGAAATCTATTTTCAGTCGTTCCAGTTTCCTCCAAAATACTAATAATAATAATTGAAGTTCTGAGGCTTTTCAAGTAGTTTTTATCCACCAGCCTCCTCTGAAGTACAAAGCCAGCTCATGCCTGTCAGGCCAGCTGGGCTGAGCTCAATCTGAGACACAGGGTGCCAGAAATTTAATCCTGAATTTCCCAAATCTAATCGAAACAGCACAAGCCGTGATTAATAATTCACTACTTTATTACTGATACGATGCCTCGGACTATCACAGCGTCTGAATAATTGATTTGCCAAGAGAGGCAACATGTCCTTTCCTAAAGCAGAGAAAGTTTGACCGAAGAGTTGCTGTGTAAAGCTGGCTAAATGTTTTTAAACACTTTGAGTCTAGATCTCTGACATTCACTTGGTATCTAAGGACAAGCTGGGAAGAGGCAGCCAGGGAACTTTTATATCATCCGCTACAGTACAGGTCATATGTCTAGAAACATGGTCAAAGAGATAACATATAAAACACTGCTTTATACATGGGGAAAAAAAGATGAGAAAAGACTAGAAAAGAAAGAAATTAAGTCATCAAAAGGAAAAAAACTTGCCTTTACAAGCCTATGCATAACAAGTATATTAACTACCTTTAGACTTTTACCATTAGGTCTATGTCCCTTTCCTCCCACCCCAATCCCTGCTTTGACTCACGCTGGCTCAGATTTGCTGAGTCTAATGGATGGTGAAAGCCAGTAGAAGAGCTGAGCAAAACTTGGTGTTACACAGCCAGACTTTGTATTTTCTCAGCCTGGAAAGTTGACAAAAATCTGGGTGACAGTCCTACTGTGCCTTAGGATTAGAGGCAAATTTGGGCTAGACATGGTGTTTCAAAGTTCTCCAGAATTGACAGCCCCAGATCTGAGCCTCGAGAAACCCTAGAGGTGAACAGTCAGTACTTCAGCTCGAACAGTGAACAAATTTTCCATCTCCCATCAAAACCAGATCTCAGTTTTGACAAGTTTCCCAATTTGGAAAATAGAGATATTGAGAGCTGGTGCACTGATTTCCATCCATTCCTCTGGATGGAGAAGACCTCAGAGTACTTTAAACCACTGCTATTGCCTCGATTGATGTGGGATGATGACAAAACCATGGAGGTAGATTACTGAAGCATCAGAGGGACCTTGGTGAGGGCCCTATCAGGACACACCGTGGCCCTGCATTTAGAAACATAGGATTTTAACTGTTTATCTCCTGCCAAATATGCAAGGTGATAGCTCTCCTGTGAACTAGTATCACCTCCATGCAGTTTTACTGAAAATTTCAGAGCAGAGCAAAATGGCAGCCTCTGGCACTTTCAGGGAACAAAACACAACAAAACAAAGCATTTTAGCTGCTAGCCAAAAAAGCACTCCTCTGCCTTTCTTCTCAGTTTATTTTAACACGGAAGTTTGTACCCATAAAGCGAGTCACCTACTGAGCTGGTAGCAAAGGGGTTAACATAATTGGGGCTGTTTTCTCCCCCTCTCCACTTTGCCTTTGGTAGTTAAATCGAAAGCAAGTGGTACTGCCTTATTACTATCATTGTGCTGAGATATAACATTAAAGCAGTTTAGGGTTTCAAATTGAATGTCAAATATAATATCACAGTGGAAACTTGAAGTGCGCAGCTGAGCTGCTCAGCTCCAGAGGGTTAACGCTGCCAGCCTATCTGCCCAATAGCATGCTGAGCAAGTGATCTCCATTTCAGCCCACTGAGCTATCTTCAGATGCTCACCAGGACTTGCAGGCAGGAGAAGGGGGCCCTGATGGATGTCAGGCAGCTGCAGATGGAGGGAAAGAGAGTTCGGTGTAACAAATTAATTGCTGGGGAATTGATTGGAGTTCTGTATCGCCTCAGCTGTAGCAGCTGATCATAACTAATCAGCCCTTTGTCACTTCAACCTGGAGTAGCGTCATGCGTGGACCAGGGATGGAGAAAATGTCTTTCATTTTCCTTGGTAGAAAAGTTCCTTATTGGAAAAGAACCGTGGCAGTCACCATATGATTTTTCTACCTGAGTGCTCAGAAGCTGAATAGTTTCAGATTTGGAGTCATTTTCTAGGGGCATAGACACAATATTGTCAATGCCTTCCCCCAGTTCTTCATTTTTTTCCTTTCTTGGTCTGATTTATCCTTTTTCTGCAGGGACCATTAATGACGTATGTTAGACGATGGAAAAAGTGCATAGTACCACATACAGGCTTAATACCACACACATGTTTTTATCTTCTTTTAAATGTGAACTAAAGTGTATTAAATTAAATCACTAAGAAAAGCAGATTAGGCCTGTTCAAGGTTTGGAGGAATCTATATGTAGCTCAGAGAACAAATTCCCATTGAAGCAAATTTTCATTCAGTGCAATGAGTTGTCACAGTAAAGAGTTCCTGGGGTAAATCCTTTATTCTGGTACCTTTTCTTAAGTGGTTGCTCATCTTCCCCAGCCTCACTGACCTCAGTGCAGTTGTGTCCTCCTTATACCAGAACCTGAGTTGTTAAGAAAACTCACCTGACACAGCAAAACTGTCCTTCAAGTGCTGTGATAATCCTAGGCTTAGCCGATGCTTTTAGTCTGCTGAAATAATTTGATAGTGCCCTAGAAATGTTGTTCATAGTGTCTGGGTATGAACAATTTGAGGATGAAGAAAACTCCCTTCTCACCTCCTTCTCTCCCTTCTTTCCTCATAAATCCTCCCTGAATATAGCCCATGTGGGACTAAAAGGTGCCTCGCCTTCTCCATTCCCTAAAGGACTGTGTCCTGGGGTGTCAGGGCCAGTCTCAAACTGTCATCTCAGACTGCCCAGAGGTAGGAGCTCATCAGCTACCTTGTGCTGATAGCTGAGACAATTACACAGCACATACCCCACAAAGCATATCCATCCACTATATAAGTCTGGTGTAGCAAAACTGCATAACTTCCTGCTGTGCCTGGCCACTACTGTGCAGATAGGACAGGGGAGACTTCATCTCTCCAAATTCACTGTTCAGCAAAGAAGTTACTTGTGTCCCTAAGACCATCTCTGCTCCACAGAGAACTTTAATGCATGCTGGACATAAAGTATACGCAACTTCACACTCAACAGGCTTCAAGTCACCCACATGTCTCAATGCTTTGCTGAACAGGAATGGGCCAAGACGGGCTTCCCCTGGGAAGAAACACTGTTAACTACTAAAGAGTACTTTTGCACTTGGCATCATTTTTTGATTATAAAAAGATTTATAACAAGAAATTATCAAAATAAAGTCCCCTCATCATGTGAATTGTGATATACACTTTGTTAACCAGTTGCAAATGAAAAGAAAATTTTATTAATACAAATGTCTGAAAAAGATATAACATACCCAAAGCAGATGGAAATGTATAGATACAGCTATAGTGCAAGTCTACTGAGAGTGAGAACACCTTGTGTAGGAAAGTCTTGGATCAATTCCACAAGTCTGATACCATTTTTTCCTTTTACAACTCCGTGTCCTTGGAGTACAATGAAGAAAGATGGTAACTTTAGTTGATGCTGTGTCTTTGTGTTTGTTTACCATGTTGCACGTTATATTGTAAAAGATTAAAAACAAAAGAAACCTAAAAACCTGTGGGGTTAAGTTAGAATTTTATAGTCCTGTTGGGAAACAACATGGCAGGAGCAGCAGGCTCATCCTACAGATGCATTATATTTTGTGACAAACTCTGGTGCATGCAGAACATCCATCAATCATTGAGATAATTTTCCATCTCATCAATTATGCAAATTAAACCACAAAAACTATGTTCAAATAACGCTAAGGGCCTGACATAAACCCAGGAAAGCGAGGCAACTTGGAGCGAAGGTTGAAATCCTACCCTCCCTTCGCCCTGCCGTGCACTGGCTTTTCAGGAGACACGCTGCGCACGACTGCCATGGCGAAGTAGTCTTTTTGTTCCTGCCAGCAGCTCAAGTATCAGCAAACCATGGCATGGCTGCTAACAGGAGCTTGAGGGACAGAGCTTGGGATTTCTTTGACTGATATTCAATGTCCACTCTTTCCATCCTGATTAAGGCCAGGGCCTACCTCACGTGTTTGTGAAGGTGTACCATGGCCTTTAGCACCATGACCCTAAATACTCTGATGCAGATGGACAGACTGAGCTATGACCCACTTGCTGGGTGTGTGGGGTCAGAGTGTTTGGGGAGAAGCCCCAGCTCCCAGTGTCTGTGTTTATCACCCAAATAAGCCCCAACAGAGCAACACTCCTGGTATGATGGTCCCCCACCTCTCATATGACTTACTCTTGCTTTTCTTCTTTGCCTCTACCATGACATGACTTAATGAATGGAGTCACACCTGGGGAGAGGAAATTCATCCATTTTGAAATAGTGGTGCAGGTCTCACACAGGTGGCAGCTGTTGCCCATGTGAAGATATTGTCATTCTCCTGGCAGATCTTCTGCAAAGGCAGAACAGCATAGTGGGAGTTAAATACCTCAGAGCTCAAAGCTCAAAGTGACAAGAATGACAGTAGATAAGACGTTTGTTAGCTTTTCAGGGCTTTGGAGCAATCTCGCAATCAAAGCTGCTGTCTTCTCACTGATGCTGTGTTGTCACCATGAGACCTAGAGGAACCATAAACACCAATGCAGATAGTGTAAAGTAAGTGCTAAGTCATGGAATAAGGAAGACTCCCCAATACGCTGGTCATTGAATAATAATAATAATGAGGACCGCATAGTAAGGCTTCATCTTCCTCAATTTTGTTTACTTCAAAATCAGGGCAGTGATTCATTTAACCAAATATTTGACCGAATATGCGTGTCCTCAGCATATGCATCTGTATCTGAGCAAATCTCTCTTAGCTGCCTCTATAGTCAACAGCGAGTTAGGCAATAAGGTCCATGGAGTTTGATTAAGATTCATTTCAGCTCAAAGTAGGTTCCATCATTTGGTCACAAGAATTGTATCCTCAATAATACTGACTGTATTGATGAGATCTCAGTTTCTTGTCAGGGCATCTGGACATCTGGCTCAAATGTTCATACCTACACTGTAAAATCTGCTGTTAGTTGGGATCCATTTCATGATTATCCCATGTCTGGAGCATGTAGTTTTAAGCACTCTCAGAGTTATTTCAAACTACAGAGAGAGCAAGTCAGTGATTGTAGGATTCCTTTGGTTCGGCAGCACTCTGCACTTGGAAATTTGAAATTTCTTCCAGTTTCCAGAGAACTTACCAGTTTTCATCAACAGTGGAATGATAGTGTCTCAGCTGGTATATAGAGCAGTTTCGCTGCAAGAGTAGTCAAAAGAAAATATACAGAGAATGAAAAATTTCCCAGTCAAAAAGAGAAGATTTGCTGACAGAAGAAAAAGGCAGTGTGCTTTTCTTGCTAAAGGACAAGGTGGTTTTTAATTCTGAAAGCAAGGATCATAAGACAAAAATCCCATTAAAATCTATCTATCCATCTATTTATTTATCTGTCTTTCTATCTATCTATCTGTCTGTCTGTCTATCTATCAATGCACCAGGAAGTTTGGGAAAAAATATGGACATTCAGAAAGATTGCTTTTATCAGTACACCCACACCACAAAACTGATTTTCCCCTCCAAATTATTACTAGTGAAGCTGTTTGCTTATTTTTTCCTTCTGCCCCTCCAGTTCTGATCACAAATGCATTGCTTGTGCTCCCTATTGGTTAAAATCCACATTTGGTATGCGACCACCAGCTCTTAAATGTAAGTGAAGAACTATACTCCACTGATTTGTGTCAGTGAAACTGTATTTGGGAGATAATTGTTCACTGGGTTTATTTATTACAGTCACTCTCACAGGATCTGCATCACAGTATGGTCACAGCATGTCTTTGGAAATAAAGCAAAATGAATTGTATAAATAAATCGAGTACATTAACTCAACATGAGCTTTGCAAGCAGCAATATAGTCAATAGAACATACTAGTGAAAGTGACAGGACATCATATATTCAATGACACATGCTAACGAAGGTAACAAGAAGCATTTATTCCATAAAGCATACAGACATCATGTAGAGACAGAGGAAGTTTGAGCCACATCCAACTGAAATGGCTTGTTTCTGGCAGGTGAACTGCACTTGACAGATGTCCTTATATACAGCAGCACCTTGCAATGATCTTTGTACCCAGCCCAACTCATCTCTCATTAGCAAGACATTTCATTACCATCCTCTCAGCATTGCTGATTTCTGTCTGCCCAGCAGAAATACTGTCTTAGCCAAGAGCTTCCTGTAGGTGACTGTCTAGCCGGAGAGGGAACTTGGCACTCAATAAAACCCACAAACTCAGGAGGCACCTGAGGCACTTGCACTCACATTTGCTGAATATTACTCACTGCTCTCTCTTCTGAGAAGGTAGCTCTATGCCTTGTAAAAGAATAATTTTTCTTACATATTCTTCACCTTTTGTCCCTCCTTCCCCCACTCTTGACCTCAGATAAACCTCCTAGCAGGACTCTGATACTTATTTGTCCTTGTGGAGAATATCCACTGACAGTGAGATCTTCTGGGCTGACTGGAGAGCATGGGAACAGGGAGAGGAAGATACTGTAAAAGTTCTGCTCCTCTCTCTGGGAAACAATCCCTCTCCTACTCTGTCCAGTTATATAAAGAGTTACCACAGGAACAAGGGGAACTTCTCAGGTGTTTGTCTGCCAGGTAGAAGTGAACATTACCTCTGCAATGACTTGTGACTACGTTCAAAAATACAGGCAGTTCCATACTGAAGCCTGCCTTTAATCTGGGAGAGACCTTTGATCACTTTGGGTATTTTGACTTCCAGTCCATTGATGGTCTGTCATACTTCACACTGTGTTGGCATGTGGGTAAATTCAGTCATACTGTTTGACGTGGCTTTTCTGCTCAACTTATTTGGGACAACCACCTTCAAGACAACTTGCCAAGGTATTGCCTGCATTGGATAAATGTCTTCTGGTTTTCATGTCTACACCACAGCATATGATGCAAAGTCCATTGATATTAACGGGTATCCTCCCACAGACCCATCCTAGACATAGGTCAAGCCTGACTTGCGTAACATCTTAACCCACCTTCTTAACCCACAGCCTGTACTCCACCATTAACGCAAGCCAGCTGAAAGTGTCCTCTTCAGGACACTGCAGCATGCAGAACAGATCTACTTGTGAAATGAGTTTAATGAGGCTCAGGCAAGGGAAGAGTTAGGTGAGGTCCACAACTTAGAGAACATTATGTACTGATGATTGTTCCTGTCTCAGGAAAGAGACTAACGTTGAAATGGTCATAGAGAAAGATGACATTTCTTCACATTCATATTCTTACATACCAAGAAGAGAAAGGTCAATTTATTTACCTCTCTCTGCCTTCTGTCCTTGTTCCCTACCTCTAGTCTCTGTTCATGCACTAAGCCTGACACTGTGGCATACTGAGGTGGTTCTCTGCCTCTACAGGACTTATTCAGAAAACTTAGTCCTGGGAGAGCTGCCAGTGACCACAGTAACACCCCCACATGCATCAGTAAGTCAAATAAGAGAAGAGCTGATATGTGCATTGATTTTGCCAGAATGCTGGAGGGACAGTGTAGTTTAACTAGTAGACCATAAAAGATATTTTACAATTTTTTCATTCTCTTCCTTCATACTCAGCTTGATTCTCTCAGCCACAGATTTTAATTAGGAAAAAAGTTTGTTTTGACTGTTTTCAGGCCATGAAAATTTTGTAGAAGTGGAACAGAAGTGATTATGGACTCAATGAAAGAATGGATGGCTGTACAAAAAAGGAAGTGTATATGTGCGTGCACATATGTACTAATGTAGTTGACATAACTCAGATGGAAATAAAAGCATCAGAAACATTGTGCTGCAGCTCCAGCCTACCAGGAAAAAGCATAATTTTATGTCATTGAGAAAACACACAAATTATATATTGCACGGTTTAATAGCACTAATCCCCTTTCCTTCCCTTGTCTCATACCTGTTATTCCTTTTAAGAAGTGGTTTACCTTTGAACCATTTTCTCTGCAAGATCCACAGACTGATGAACAAAGACGTGAGTTCAGTGATTACATTTTCATTGTTACCTAATGTAAACCATAGAATTAAGCCCAGGGAAATCTTTATTTCATCAATTATCGAATGGCTCAGGCACTTTTTAGGTAGATGATCATGACTGTGCTAGAGACAGTTCAGCTGATTTAGGTCAAAACAGACTGAAATCCATGTGTTCAAAGCTCCCAAAATCAAAGGCAGTTCCTAACTCTCTTATTACAGCTTCCCTTCATCCTGTTCTGTCCCATGACCCTGCTATCCTTGCTTCTCAGCTCAACACATTCCCCATTTGGCATCATTGTTACCTCCATCACTCTTCCCTCACTCATCCTCTTTGGCCAACACCTGCTCTTCAGCACATCATGAAGGGAGAAGCTTGATTTCTGTCCTCTGATTCTATGTCCTGTGAACCAAATGATACCAAAAGCACAACACATCCCCGTAGCTAATGAAAGCCTTCCCAGAGCCACTATGGTTGGCCAAATCACCCTGTGATTTATGTTCATTAACATCATGAACATTACAGTGAAATTTTTCACCCTGGCACTGTCTTCTTCAAGCAATAAAAAGTGAATGGCTTCCACCAAAAACTCTTTTGTCACAGAAACAGGAAAGCCATTTTCTGAAAATGTGGTTACTCTGCCTCAGCTTGGAGCACAAGTCAATGGGTGCAGCTCTCTAGATTTATAAACATTTCTTAGAATTAATTTATCTGTGAAGTCTAACATCTTCCATGTAGTTGTACCTGTCAGATACAAATGATTCGGCTATGCAAGATGAAATTCCAATATGTCGATATGAGTTACTGTAGAAACAGGTTATTTTTCTTTCCCCTCTTTCCAATATTAGATAATTAAGTCTCCATCCAGAAACAAAGCAACAGAAGAAACCACACAATATACCCAATAGCATTCAAATGCAATGTTTAATAGTAGCCTAACCAATGGGATGAGAAATTCTTGATGAAAGCAATGCTGTTTTACAGCATCTCAGCTCTGCGTGCTTTTCCAGACAACCATAAATTTCTTTGTTTCTGCCATGTTTTTGTTTTTCCAGAGATTATTTTCCTGGTGACGTTTGTATCTCTCTGGCCCAAACTGAGATAAATTCATCCTGGGGTTCTGTTCTTTTGTTATAGTTTCCACTTGCGGGGTTTTTGCACAGTACAGCTGTGGTTACTGGGGGATTATAGCAGATATGGCTTGATCTTACAGGGCTTTTTTATCAATTTACAGCAGCAAAGTTAAGATCTCATATTCCGATTTGTGGGAGGTAATCTTCAGAAATGAAATTTGTTGAACATTCATTTTGTATCCTTCTTATGTTAGATGCAAGAAGGAGATGAAGCACCTTGTTTCCACTTCTGTAAGAGTCTAGGATTAGAAGGAAAAGATACTGCTTATATTTCACTTTCATGTGGTCCAGCCTTTGAGGTCAGTTTGTCTTCTGTCATTCCAGAAACACATCAGCTGTGAACCATGGAGCAATGAAATGGTTTTGAAAAAGCTGCCCTCAGATTTTAACATCTCTATAGTAAATATGTGGCATATGGAGAATAAAGGTCCAGCTATGCATAGCTGTGATATTACTCAGTGTGTAGCAGATTGTCCTCTTTTGGGGGCCAAAAAAAAAGAAGTGCGACTGTACAGACAAGTCAGAGAAAGGCATAGCAAAAATATTCAAGGAGAGATACTTATCACTTCAAGTGAAGACATAGAATCATAGAATCACGGAATCATAGAATGGTTTGGGTTGGAAGGGACCTTAAAGATCATCTAGTTCCAACCCTCTTGCCATGGGCAGGGACACCTTCCACTAGACCAGGTTGCTCAAAGCCCCATCCAACCGGGCCTTGAACACTTCCAGGGATGGGGCATCCACAGCTTCTCTGGGCAACCTGGTCCTGTGTCTCACCACCCTCATAGTGAAGAACTTCTTCCTTACATCTGACCTAAATCCACCCTCTTTCAGTTTAAAGCCATTACCCCTTGTCCTATCACTACATGCCCTTGTGAAATATGATAACTCTATATGAACGTGAGGGGGGCAAATTGAAGCTGTGGTGTTCTTGTGAGGTCCAAACAAATTGCAATTAAGAGAAGGCTGAAAATGAAGAAAACCTCAGAGAGAGTATGAGAATGATGAGATTTTTTTGATGATGGAAGTATGGTCCTTCCAGTGAAGTGGCAGAGGCTCTTCTGATTATGTTGTCTAATTTGAAATTGAATTGGACAAACTAGCTAATTTCCAGTAACAACAAGCTGTGCTGAAACTTGAGACGAGTTAAATTATTCTAATGGGCTTTGGGAACAGAAAGAGGGAAGAGTCTACTCTGATGATCAAAGAGTTTCAGTTTGGGCATCACTGTGCAACAAATCGTTCATTAAAACAGTAATAACTTCTGTCTAACGATTATACTTAAACATTTCTGAGCACCAACAAGAAAAAGTCCTGTTAGCAGCATTAGCTTACCTCTGTCCTTTGCATTTTACACCCTGACCACCTACAACGGAAAGTGAACTCCGACCGCAATATCTACATTATCCATCTTAAAATTAGCCCTTATTGCTCACTCTCAGTATTTACACAATCATACCCTGTCTGACTCTAATGCCATCACCAGCCCATCACTTACTGTATAAATAATTAGGAAAGTCAGGGAAAAACACATGGTTACTGGAGTTGAAGCCATAACAATAAGTCAATTCCCTTGCACATGGTTTTTTAGATCAAAAAGTGCTTTACAAACATGCAACTATTAAAGTCTGCACAGGTTTTGATAACATGTGTTCCAAGGATTTGCATTCTGTACTGCTTATTACTAACACTATTAATAATACTGTTTTGCATTAGAGTGACAAACAGAGATCTTAATCAGGGCTTGGAGACCTCTTTCACTATATCCCACAAACCTATATAATTAAAACAATGACTAGTTTCAGACCTACGACTTTACAGGGCTTGGGTGGGACTTACCTCACCTAACTTTCACTGTCTAAAAGCAGGGATCACAAGGTTGTACAACGAGCATGACTGGCATAGTTAGCAGCAGACAAGCTGTGTTTCCGTCAGCCACAACTTACTGGGCTTCTGCAAGGACATGCGCATGTAGTAGTTTGGGATATCCAGGGAGTGGGACAATATGCTCTTGTAGGTCTACAGATTTAAAATGTTGTAAAACCTTGAAATGCAGCAGTCTGATTTGTGTGTGTGTGTGTGTGTGTGTGTGTGTACTTGAAATGATTTGTGTGTCCATCTGCACACAGAAAGAAATAGATACACAGATAGATGGATATTTTTATATGACTCATTCCTATATTGCCATTCCTTAATGGATGCTATTTGCTTCTTTTGAAACCATCCCTGACTAGCGTATCAATCCATATTATGTAGACATCATTGAGAGAGGCATAACAAGAAGCAATGGCTTGAATCCTAAAAAGGAAACATTTAGCTTAGACATTAGTTAAAAAAAATCTTAATGATAAGGCCAATTAGGCACCAGAATGAGGCACTAGAGGTGTTTTCAGAGTAGGTTAAAAAAAGGACTTGCATGAGGGGTAAGGAAGAAAATTATGCTTGTAACCCAAGTGTTTCAGGGTTATAGATAGATAGACAGACAGATAGATAGATACACATGTCTCTGTGTGTGTGTGTGTGTGTGTATTTATATGTAACATGCATAAACATCATTCTGTACTTTGTATATGTGTTTACATACAGATGTGCACATATGATAGGCTCTGTGTGTGTGTGTATTTACAAAGGCAAAAATGCTTCTATATGTAGGCATCACAGACATGAACTGGCCCACTAAATATTTATAGAATGCAACCTAGAAAATCAAGTAAAGTAGATTTTATTTGTCTGCCAATCTCACTGTGTCAGAGCTTTTTTATACTCAATGAAAAGCAAAGTGTATGGAGTTCGAATGAAGTATGGTGAAGCAGCATCTGTACCTCTCGGCTTCCAGACAATGACTTCTTCAGTGGTTAATGTTGTCTGTAAGGCCACTCATAGTCCATATCTACCAAGCAACTGTGTTAGAAAACCCTCAGCTTGACCTTCAGCAGTTGTCCACATTGATGCTGTAAGCCCTGCTTGGTTGCCATCTCTGAGACAGCCCTCTGTTACTTGACTTCCTAGTCCAGATTCTCTCTGTGTTTGCCCTCTTCAAGAACTGGGTAATCTTCAAGAACTGGGTTCTCTCTTTTCTCTACCCTCTTTCCTCTATCTGGGATAGAGACAAGTATAGACAGAGAAACATTTTATTTGCAATTCAGAAGCACTTATTGGTTGACTAGCTCAGGAAGTGTGATGAAGCACACCACACTGCTTGACTTCTTTACAGTAGAAAGCAACTTTCATATAGATTTTACGTATCTGTGAAGACCACTACCCTTTGGGTCCAAGTTTCACTGTGGTCTTTAGGAAACAATTTTGTTAATCTTGGCATGTTTGGTGATACCAAGACAGGGAGGAAAGCTGTTGCAAGGTGTGAAAGAGATGCTTTCACACCTTGCAACAGCACAACTTCCATCTGAAATAGTTATGCCCAAATGGGACCTTCTCCAAAATCATCTGCTTCTAGCTCAGTTTCAAGGCTACAGGATGCTGAGCAAACCTCCCCTGGCCTAGCCAAGCATGTATGCACATGCTTCACTTCAGGGCTACAGTAAATCCTGTTGATGTCCAAGGAAAAGTAAGCAAAGCTGGTCACAAAAATTTTACTGGTGAAGCAAAAAGTGGCCTGCCTCAGGCCACAGAAATTTGTGGCAGAGCCAGAGACTAATTCTAGACCTCCCAAATCCCAAATTACTGCCATAACTGCTGGAAAGCACAAATTATGCAACAGGAAAGGGCCATGCTGTTTGACCGTGACCAATGCTGAACATGTCCAAAAGTCCCAGTCTGCGATAGCATAGGGGGAAGGTGGAGGAAAAAAGTTATATTCTGCTCACCCTAAATCAACCCCTTTCCCTGAAAACAAGATAGGCTACGTAGATGCTTATGGCATTCCCAGACAACTTTCCCGAGCAGCCAGTTCTTCCTTGCCAGTGGAATGCGACACCCAGCACTGGCACACTGCTTCACTCTGGTTTTCTTGGAAAGGGAGAGCCAAAAGAAATCTCTGGACAGT